>NC_046155.1:114571518-114630438 GCF_011064425.1 Rattus rattus | reverse complement strand
GTCTCTCATGGGAAACACCCTCATTATTTTCCTTATTCTTATGGATTCCACACTACAGACACCCATGTACATCTTCTTAGAAACCTGTCATTCCTGGAGATCTGGTACACTGACCACTGTTCCTAAGTTGCCAACACATGTGTCACAAAGGTTGTCACCATTCCTGTTGGTAGGCTGCATCACTCCAGTACTATTTTTTTTCTTCTCTCTGGGAGCAACTGAGTGCATCTTGTTGGCGTTATGGCTTATGACCGGCATGTGGCTGTATGTCAGTCCTCTACATTCTCACTTCTCATGAGTATTCACATTTGCCTGAGGTTTGCAGCTGCATCATGGATTGGAGGCTTCATTGCCCCTCTGCTACCTACCATACTCATCTCTCAGTTAAATTTTTGTGGCCCACAGAAAATCAACCATTTCTTTTGTGACTCTGACCCCATCTTTAAACTCTCCTGCTCAGACACATTCTTGGTGGAGGCCTTGGGTTACACATGCAGCTCTGTGGTGATTCTCAGTTCTTTCCTTCTCACAATGAGCTCCTATGGCAACATTGTGGTCACAATAATCAGGCTGTCCTCTCGGGAAGCAAGGAAGAAAACATTTTCAACTTGTGCCTCCCATCTCACAGTCGTAACCATCTACTATGGCACCATAATCTTTGCGTATGTCCGCCCTCCAGCCAAGTACAACTTTACAATCGGCAAAGTGGTCTCAGTGTTCTACTGTGTGGTCACCCCATTAGTCAACCCTCTCATATATACCTTGAGAAACAAAGATGTGATGAAAGCTTTCCAGAAATTTCTATCTCAAAAGAGGTTTTATCAAACCCACGATGGAGTTTGAGAAAACAACTACACTCTGGAGGGTGGTCTCAGGCACATTTAATCATGGTAAAAATTTGAATTTGGTTTTAAAAATGATTCTGACATGACCACTTCTGCATAGTTCATAGTTTGCTTAGAAGGCTACTGAAAAGTTATTTTATAGTTTTTCTATTAATATTATTTACCATAACAAAAAGTGATAGAGTATACAATGAAAACTCTTTGCCAATAAGATCTCCCATAATTGTTTTATTCCAAATGAGTAGTTTTAAAGAAAGTCTAGTCCAAAATGTTTGTAATAAATGAAGCAGTGTTTGTCTATGTAAGAGTCTAATGGAAACCGTAATCAAGAGACCTCAATAAATATTTGTGCAATAAATATTCCTATGCAACTTTTAAAGTTTTATAATTATTTGTTAACATAGATGTAACTGCATAACTTTTCTAAACAAACACATTTTTTCTGGATTATTTACAATTGTAAAGAAATGAATAGGAATTAGCACATTAGCAAGGGCACCATGATTAAAACATTTTAAAAAGCTTGTAATGAGATAATATAAGAATTGGGTTTCTAACATGCTTAAATAACTTTGACTTTAAATTAAATGTGGTTTAACTGTGGTTAAAAACCACAGTTTTAGGTTCTAAGGATACTGACCCAGAAACATAATTATTCTATGCAACATAGCAAGTTATTCTCCCAAGAATAAAGAAAAAATATAAGGCACTGCAAGTTTTCCATTGCTTTATAATGGAAATTAAGAATCTTTATTATTTTATTTATTTTAGTGTATTTTAGGAACAGAAGAGATGTCAACAAAGAATACATCACTAATATCTTACTGGTGAGTGTTTATGAGGCTGTCTTTATAGTGCTTCTATGTGTAAGAGTGACTGCCATTAGGAAGAACTTAGAGAATCCACAATACCACCATAGACACAGAGTGAGAATCTATAGTGCAACGAGTCACCAGATGACTGCTACCCAGAGTCAATCTTGAGAGCTAATATATGGAGTAATTAAGAGACTATAATAAAATAAGAGATTTATTCCCATGCTCATGCTTAAATTTTTTTCTTGAATTCCAATATGAAATATTTCTGGAATACATAAAAATTATAAGATAATTATTTTGGGAATAGGGAGGGGTGGGGAGGGGAATACCCTTATAAAAGAAAGTTAGGGGGAGAGAATAGGTTGCTTATGGACAGGAAACTGGGAAAGAGAATATTATTTGAAATGTAAATAAAAATATACAAGAAAAAAGAAATTTTTTGCTTATTAAATTTAGTTTATTCATTAAAATTTTCATACAGGTGTATAATAATCTGTTCTCACTAATCCCTTCCTGCATGCTTTATTGTTTCCCCATCATCAACAAAGTGCCCTGTGCTGAAAAAGTCCCCACCCCAATTTTATGTCTTCCTGCTTTATGACCATGTTAATCAAGGAACATTTTTGGATATGGATGTAGAGCTATCCATTGGGTCATGGATCAGCATCTAGAAAATAGAAGACAATGGCTTTCACTTTCCTTACAACCTTCACCTGTTTGTAACTTGTCTGGGAAGTTTCAGTCCTCATGAGGCCACCCAAGCTATGAATATGCTTAGAGTATGCCGTGAATAAGAAATAGTAGATGGTGTGAGTTCACAAATGCCATTTTCTTTTCATGTTTTATATTCTTTGTACCACCTCTTTCATAGTGTTTCTTGAACCTTGTATACATGTTTTCTATAGTCCCATTAAGGCAGAAGACTCTACAATAACTCTTTTTCAGCCCCACATCTCCTTAACACTTCACATCATAATGAAGCTTCTCTGACCATGACTCAGGGCTTAGTGGATCTGGGTATGAATGTAAATACTTAGGAACTACTTTGACAAGTCTACTTAGCAAAATAAAAATACTACATTTACACATAGTACATATTATCTCTCCAGTCATGTCTTTTATCAGTTATCAGTGGGCGGGGAATCACTTGCACCTGTGGAGCCTTTATACTATAGAACAGGGTAATGCTAGGACAGTGAGATGGGAGTGGGGGGAAGGGTGGAAGAGGGTGGTAGTGGGTTTGTGGAAGGAAAACTGGGAAGGTATAGAACATCTGAAATGTAAGTAAATAAAGTTACCAATAAAAAAAAGTATAAGGAATGAACTTGCCTCTATGAGTTGGTCTCAGATGCGAACAGAAAATGGTTAACTTCATATGGGCACTGCTATTATTGTACCCAGTGATAACACACATCTTGACTTGAAAAAATTTTTAAGTATGCAAAGTCTATATCTAGTAAATACCATAAGCAGCACTTCCCTAGTTTGTATATTTAAAGCTTGATATATATATTTCTGAGGTTTTTTCAAAATAATATTTACATAAGTATGATATTTAGGTCAAAAAGTACCATAGTGTATTCAAAAATTAAATATTCCACAAAATATATCAAAGTTATATAGAAATAATCTCAATAATAAAAAGGTATTTCTGTATGATGTCCCATTTATAGTCATTTTCTCATTTCATTGATGATAGTAATTTATTTCTATAATTGGATTTGGTGGAGGATTTTTAACTATGTCTTGGACTGTAGGTTTTGAAATTTCTCCAATTTTTTTGTAACTTACTCAACCAGTGTTTCCATCAATATATTTGGTAATACACCTTGGTTTGCATGTTGCATTTTCTTCTGTAATTACATAACTTAATGGAAATGCTAAAATTTCTTAGGAAGCCCTTTGATCTAAGGACTGTATTCTGTGTTGACACACTTATACAAGCAAAAGCAGGTGAAATGTGGTCAACTGAAACTTGTACATATTTAACTCCATAATTAAAAATCATTTTAAATATTTCATTTGATTAACAAAATATTATCCTATTGTGTTCCTTTGCAAAAAATCAATAATACAAATGTTTTTGTGTTTATATTTTTGTGAAGCATACATGTATTGATTTTCCATTTAAACATATTCCAATATTGCCATTATATTTGTGAAGTGTGAATTATGAACTATAAAAGATAAAAATCTTATACCAATTATTTCCATCAACCTAAAGAAAAATAAAACTATCTTTCTTTTTGTGTTTAAACATATCTCCTGAGAATTGATAACTTCCGTGTGTGTGTGTGTGTGTGTGTGTGTGTGTGTGTGTGTGTGTGTGTAAGACATAATAGAGAGAGAGAGAGAATGATTTTCAAAATATTTTCAAAAATTGTCTAAAAAAATACATTAGAATTCCAATAAGAGGCCAAAAGTGTAGCTCATTTGGAAAGAATATTTTCTTACAGTCATGAAGATTTGTGTCTAGATGCCCAGAACTCATGTAGAAATCTGGACATGGACATGTCATTCCAGACTGGAGAGTAGAGGGTAGACAGGGATAGGAATATTCTAAGGTGAGCCGAGCAACAACAGAGTCTTAATTTGTGTCTTTTCTGCTTCATAATTACAGGTAAAATGTGACCCCATGTCTTTCCTGCCATCATGAATCCGCATACTCAAAATATGAAACCAAGTAAGCCTTGGTTTTCTTAAGGTTTTGATTGTGTTTTGTTGTCGTACTTTGTTACAATATTGATCAAATTAACAAATATCACAAGAATCCCTAGGCAAAGCTTTTCAATATATTCTAGTATTTACTAAAATCTATCATAATCTGGTCCTTAGTTTTATGTTCAGCATAATTTAGAATATATGTATTTAGTTTAATATGCTCTGGGGAAAACTGTGAGCCGCGTTTTTCTTTACCTATTCCACTGTATTATCTGGAGATTGGTCAGTCCCTCATTTAAAAGTACCAAGAATATCACAATTGTCTTAAGTGAAAAGGAAATACAAGAAAAGTTACTCGGAAAGACTTTTTTGGGGGGAAATTTTACATTAATTAATTAATTGATTAACTAATTAACATCCTAAACATTAACTCCAGCCAATTTCACTGAGACCCTCCTGCCTCTCCTTCTTTCTGAGAGGATGGGGCATCTTCTGGTATACCCCAACACTGAAACATCAAGTCTCTCCCAGATTTGATCCATTCTTTTCCACTGAGACCAGACAAGGAAAATCTCTTGAGCAATGGATGCCATAGTCTGGTTACAACTTTAGGGAGAACTTATGCTCCAATTGTTCAGAACCCACTTGGAGATGGAACTGCACATCTACTACATAGGCGTCAGGGACCTCGTTCCAGCCCATGTGTGGTCTTTGCCTGGTGGCTCAGTTTTTGAGAGATCCCAGAGGTCCAGGTTAGTTCCTTGGGGGAATTTTAAGACACTAGCCAAGTGTGATAAAAAGATCTATTAGAGACCTTCGGATAACACACTGTTTCAAAGGATTTCTTATCAAGATTTATAAAGAGGTAAATGATATTCTGGCTCCTATTTACTTTGATCTATATTAAGGAATGATTAAAGTTTAGCCTAGAATTTTGAATGTGATCGGAGGTCTAAATTGTAACTTCATGTCGTGACATGACAAAATTTTTAGATGATCCACCAATAACTGAATGTTAATATGTAGTTTTTTTTTCTCAATTGGATGTGTTGGAAGCTCTTCCTACAAATGTCTGATGACTAATGAGTTTTCCAGGATTTTGAGGAATCCTAGTTTTTTTAAAGTACAGATTCAATTAACTGTTGAAAAATACTAAAACCCTTTGCTCCAAAATGCAGATTTAAATTTCAAAGATATTTTGAAAATTAAGGAGTTAGAGTGGATACCAAAACAATGTAATTTAAGAGTGATTTCTTCAACTATTTTTGTATGGTTTTCGTGTTTCTTCATCTGGATGGTTACAATGGCTTAATAAAAGTCATTACTATTCTCATGTTCCTGACATACTTTCTCCCTGTTTACAGTAGCTTATTCAGTTCTCTGAATTTGGTGTGAACTGAAAGCCTTGTTTTATTTAGCAGACATATAACTAACCTCTAAACTAAGGCTCAATTATCTTACTCTCCTAGGATTTATTTCTTTTATAATACTTTAAAGTGCTTATATTTTGCACATCCTCAGGAGCACAAGCTTTCCACTGCCCCACAGAACTCCTTATTTTTGTCAATATCAATTTGTTCTATGCCTAATGTATTTGTCATTTTGTATTACTTTTCAATAAACAGTATGCCAATAACTAAACCTAGTAACCAGCAATGTAACTACAGACAGAGCTTGACTATCCACAGGATATCAGAATATGTGGATCTTAGTAAAAAGGAATATCACAAAACATGTTGTGAGAAATACAGAGGAACAAGTGGAGGAAGTATTTTGGTTTGGTAGTGTCTTAAGATTCCTTTATGAACAAAACATCAGGAAATTCTGACATGTTTTACTACAAATGTTTGTAGTTGAATAATTCAAAAATTTTCTAACTGTATATCTTTTTAAACACATATTTATTATTTTTATTTCATGTGTATCTGTATTTTTCTACATTTATGCTTGCATACATTGTGTCTGACTATGTCTTATAGATGCTAGAATTAAGCATTAGGTTCCTTAGAAATGGAGTTACAGCAAATTGTGAACCACGAAATCAATTTTAGAAACTGACATGGTCTCCACAAGCAGCATGTGCTTTTAACTGCTGAGCAAAGTCTCTGGCCACTCACCATTTTTTCCCATTTTTTCTCTTTTATTTTCATTTGTATTTTTGAAACTATAATTTAGTTGCAACATTTTCTCATTTCCCTTACCTCACTGTAAACCCTCCCGTATTCTTTTTTCTCTCCTTGTAATTCACATTCTCTTATGTATTTTTGTTTCTTTTTCTTACTAAGTAATTGAGAGTTTACAATTATAGCACATCACTTTTTTACACATAAATGTAAAGTGATAAACAAAGAAATTTTAAGATCATTTTAAGAAAACATTATGCCTTGGGACGTTTGGCTTTAGAGACTTAATGCAAATTAGAAATGCTTAATTATCAGAGAAAGCAAATGAAAGAAATTTAACAGTCAGAGAAGGAGTTTGATAAATGTGAACATGTACAATAACTATGTATTTGAAAGTAGTAAGAAGAACTCAAGAACTATTAGGAAAAGAAGGATAAGAGCTATGGGTTCTCAAGCTCTCCTGGTAAAGTGTAGTCTGATTGGTCATGATCTCAGTTCTGGACATACAGCACCTTATCAATAGCCATTTGATCTAGAGAAAACAGGTTGTAATATGAAGGATTATATTCATTTGCACGGCTAATATATAGGTGTTTATCTATCAGATGTATGATCTGTACAGTTGACAAACTGTTGCTTAGGAGATAATAAATCTTGTTTAAGAGGCATCACAGCAAAAGGATTTGCATGAAAGAAGATCCTGTTCAAGAAAGACAATAGGAAGGGAGACAATTTATTCATATTAATAAATGAAAACATCTAGGTGCCAATCAAAAGGTACCAAATACATGACAGAAGGTAGCAATTGGCAATCTTGTCTTTGGTCCTGAAGTAAGACAATTATTAATGTCAGGGGAAGGCCCTTTGAATGGCTGTGCAAAATTGATCAGTGCTCTGACCCAAGATTAGGACAAAGGAAATAAAACAGTGAAGAGAATGAGACTAGGGTTTTGTTCTGCTGTTTATTGCCTACTGGACAATTGCTGTTTCACATAGACAGTAATTGAACTGGAAAAAGCAGCATATAGGTTTGTTATGATTTTCTAATTATGTGTAACAAACATAGTACAATAAATTGTCATAAATTATAAGATAGTACAACTTACATGTCAAGAGAAAGTAGCACCTTGCAGAAAGAAAAAGTAGTGGCTTTAACAATGCAAAAGTACCTATGTAGTTTTCTGGCCTCATTCCCACAGAGCATTTATGCACATCAGTGAAACTATTTGGAACTATGTCAGTTTTTGTTCATTTTCCCCACTTGACAGACCATGGGAAAAATCGAGAATGACCAATAACACTAGAATAACAGAAGTCATCCTTATGGGATTCTCGGATGTTCTTGAGCTACAGACTGTATGTGGGCTGTTATTCCTGGTAATGTACCTAGGAGTCATAATGAGCAACTTCCTCATCATCACTCTCATCACTCTGGATCTGAAACTCAAATCACCCATGTACTTTTTCCTGAAGAATCTGTCCCTGTTTGATATCTTACTTGTGTCCATCCCAATCCCAAAATTCATCATCAATAGCCTAACTCACAACAATTACATTTCCATTGTGGGCTGTGCCTTTCAGATACTTTTAATGACTTCTTTTTCAGCAGGAGAGATATTTGTACTGACAGCAATGTCTTATGACCGCTATGTTGCCATCTGCTGTCCTCTGCATTATGAGGTCATCATGAGTAGTGGGAACTGTGTGCTGATGGTGGGTGTTTCCTGGGCTACTGGAGTACTCTTTGGAGTCATGTATATATATATAGCACATTTTCCATGCATTTCTGTAGCTCCATTGTGATCCCTCAGTTTTTCTGTGATATTCCCTCATTATTAAGAGTTTCCTGCTCTGGATCACTCATGATCATTTATATAAGCCTTGGAATTGGCATGTGTCTATGCATGTCCTGCTTTATCTGTGTTGTGATGTCCTATTTTTATATTATCTCCACTGTTCTGAAGATTCCTACCACTAAAGGTCAGTCCAAAGCATTTGCCACCTGTATTCCCCACCTCACTGTTTTCACTGTTTTTGTTGCCACTGCTTGCTTTGTCTATCTGAAGCGATCTTCAGATGTACCTTCAATTACAGACAGACTGTTTTCTGTGATATATACTTTGCTGCCTCCAGCACTTAATCCTGTAGTTTATAGCCTGAGGAACAGTAAGGTCAAGTGTTCTCTGAGGAGGTTACAGCAAAATCTCTGTCCAAGAGATTCATATTATTTAACAGTTCAGCATTTCTGTCAGTGTTAAAGTGTCTCACAAGTTACAAGCAAGTTTTCGTAACTTTTGACTTTTAAAGGCAATAGTATCTGCACTTCTATGACAAAGCTGTTCTCTTTGGGGGAATATAAATTTCTAAAGTGTTGATCATTTTCTTTTTATGCCGAGGTTCAATATCTGGTTCTTGAAAACACATTTTCTTTTTATTTAGAAATAAAGACAAATCAAAATTAACAACCACATAATTAAATATGAGAAGAGAAAAATTAAGGTAAATTCATGTTTGTTTTCTGTCCTAGTCTTTCTGGTAATTAGAAAGAAAGGGCAAGAAGCTAACAGAAGGCCTAGTGTCAACTTGGCCCAATACTTGAAGCAATGTCAAGTGCTTAAGGCAAAACAAACCTGGAGGAAGTTCATATGATACAAGTTATAAACAATAAATGGTAGTCACTCACGTTGAGTATATTATTAGAAACACACAGGAGAACTGGAAGTCAGTGTGATATTTCTATATTTCCTCCTGAATCTATTCCTGACATGTGAATGAATGCAGGCTCACAAGTCTAAGGTAAGAGTAGAAATAATTTTAAAAAATTGAGAGTTTGAAAAAAGCAAAACCCCTTTCCATATTATAAAAGTTTACTGCTAGGGAGAGGAGACTGTCTGACTGTTCTACCACCCTGTAAAGGGGTCTTCTGTTTGGTGAAGCTATCTAAACTTTGTTCATTGAACAGAAAGCTAACAACTACTGTAAGCTGTCACTAATACTGGGCATGGAAGATTTTGGTTGCTGTGGATGTCTTTGTGTCCTCTATCCTCCTGTAGGGAAATAATCTTTTAAACATATTGGTTCATCAAGTTGGACATAGGTAGAATTACCTTAACTTTTCTTTGGTTCTTTATGTGATGTGGGTAGGTTTTGTTTCTCCACAGGAAAAATTAAGGTACTGGTCAACTATGCTTTTTCTTCAGCCTGCCTGGAATGCAGAAAAGTATCATCTTTAAATATGTGCAAGTGTATGTACTCCTCAGTGTATACAAAGATTCTAAGGAACCCACTACAATTGAACACAAATCACTCTTCATATAAAGTTTTTTTTGAGGTGAATTTACCATTATTTTCAAACAAGTAAGATATTCTTTCAGATCTATGAACTCTCTGAAGATTCTATATGTTTAATTGATAATTTTTGTCTTTTATATTTAATTAGTTTCCATTTCTCAAAAAATAAAATATTTTTCATTAGGATTTCATATGGTATAGCCACTGTCAATTATATTAACAATGTTTTTTAGTTACTTTGACTAACAGTTACTAGATGAGAGTCATGGGTTGAAGCAATGTGCATCTACTGTATATCTTATCTCATCATAATCGTATACATATTGAGACAAATCATTTTTTCTATCCTCAAGTCATAAAACAAATGTAATCACCAGTCTGGGATACACTCTATTGTCTCTAAAACTACTGCCAACAATAAAATCCTAGACATATATAGTTTCCCTAAACCTTCATCCAATCATCTGTATAATCATTTCCACTAGTGAAACTTAATGATAATAAGCACAACTTATAGGAAAATGAACTGACTCTGCTTGACACGACTTCAAAGTCTAGATGCACATAATTTTGGTTGATTGAACATCAGTGTAATCTCAATATCTAAATTAAAACAAAGGAGAAAAAGTACAAGAATCCAGAGACTCCTACTAAAAGCTGACCCAAAAACAAAACCCTTTAACATGGTCTCCACAAAGTATCCCTCTCTGACTCTGTCTTTGTCTCTCTGCCCCCCACCCCCACACACACACTTTCTCTCTCTCTTTCTGCTATTTGATGTTCAGGGCTCAATTTACGAATAAAGTTTTGCCTTCTGGTTTTTTGGGTCTGGTTATCACTTAGTTCATTGATGACACCAAGGATATAGAATGAAAGTCATTTAACTTTCCTTGTCAAACATCCTCAAAATATTTGTGATATTAACTAAAACACAACTTTTTTTTGATTTACTGAGCGCACCTTGAACTAACTTACATGAAGATTATAGATCCTTGATCTAGTTCAAATGACTCCTTCTAGTTTTTATCTTTTTGCCCTCCCATTTCTTGTCATGTACTGTGATCTTTGTTCTCAGGGTTTAATCTCAAATAACTTTTAGTGGAAGCACAAGTAAAAAGAATTAGAAGCCACTTGCCTTATTCTCTTCCTACTGATGAAAGGCAATATGATGGATAGGAGGTTCCAAAAACATCACCAATAGAACACAAAGCAAATGAGATTGAGAAGCACTGTAATTCCTCTCAACCACAGTCTACATATAACAAACGACCATACCTGTAGATATATGTTCAATACATCATTAAGAGTTATGTGGATTTTAAGCTCATGAATATTGTGCCTTTAACATCATTCCAATAAAAATAAAGATTCCTAAAGTGAGTTGAGATATTTAGACAAATAAATATAGGAGAAATATTAAAATTTTAAAACTCACTGTCTGTCATAAAAACAGAGAGGACAGTAAGCCAGACATTGCAACCAAGCAAACAACAGAATATTGGTGATGATGACAGAGTTGCTTTCAAAATGCTCAAGGACTTTAATATAAGATCATAAAGTTTGAAACTGTCCCAGAAAACAATTCAAGGTAGAGAGAAAAGTAAAGATGTATTTCTCACATTTATTTTATTTGTTTTATAATTTTATATGTGACTGCCATATTCATATCATTTCTGTTTGTCCCATGTCTTTCCCCTATTCCTTTCAAATATTTGGCATGTTTAAAAATTATTATTGTTTTACACACACATACACACACACACACACACACACACACACACACACACCTATGTAAAAAGCACATATATATCCACAATTGAAATCACCAAGGACTATTTTACTACTGCAGTATAAAGGCAAATTGAAGAGAGAATTTCTAACCTTGTTGATATCTAATGGTTTCTTGTATGTATTAAGTTGAAGATCAAGGAGTTAAATAGATGAGATAGTAGTATTTTGTACAAAAATAAATCACATGCAAATTTTCCTATTCAGAAATTAAATACTAAAACTAAAAATGTGCTGCTTTGTAGCCTGAGCAAGAGATAATAAATATATATATTTCTTTTTATTTTTCTTGTCTCAAGTTCATTTGTAAAAACAGTATAGCACACTGGTCATCTTCAAACAGTGTGTAAGGAGGTGTGTCACAGCAGTCCACCTGTCTTCACATTGGCAGGAGCCTTTTCGATGTGGCCTTCACAGGGCCCTGAGCACCTTTGGGAGCCTGAGCTGGAACTGAAGCCTGGGCCTTAGGTGGAGCTTTGGCCTCTGCCTTGGTTTGAAACTTGGGCTTTGGTGGCATTGCCTATGACCCTTAGCCATGTAGCTTCAAAACTTCTTCCCAAGCTTGGGGTGAGCGATGAAAGCCAGACACCTGACTTTGGGGCTGTGGTCCTTTGGCATCATGGCCTTGATGGCCCGAGGCTTGACAAGAGCCTTGATGGCCTCTACTCCTGTACTCACTGCCTTTGCATTGTTGGCCTGCATCTTCTTCAGGCCTTTTTCGATGTGCTTCTTGCCAAAGTGCATGTTCTTCAGGAACTTGGAGTCAACCCCCTTAAGAGATTCATATCTTTGTGATTGGGGTTTCTTGATGCCATTTGCAGGCCTGGTTGTGTGTTGTGTTGTTCTTGGACTCGGCCATGTCTGTTTGGTAAGCCACAGCTCCTGCAGTGCCTGGGACAGAAAGAGAAAAAAGAATCATATATATTTAATTGTTCATAACAGTTTGTATATCTTTTACTGTGAAAGCAATATTTATTTTCTAAGATCATCAGTAATGTGTTTTTAAATGTGTAAAAAAACAAAGAGTGCTTTAAAATTGATGTGGATTAGTTAAGAAAATAACTGCATTAAATGAAACATATAACCACATGAAAGATAAAAGCAGAGCAGTGTGTAAAAGTATTAACAAGATAATTTAGTGTGTACATTGGATAAAACAGGGAAGGAAACCAAAAACTGCAGTTTTTATATAGAGGAGTATGGCATAGTTGGTGTGATAAAAAGATTATAAATTTTGCTATGCATATTGTAGGATTTTGAAAATGAGAAAATGTTTGATATTTCTGTGGTCTAATAATTTCGGGACAGAAGGATGGAAAAACTAAAACAAAGATTCATATAGTCCTGCTAAAATTTACATTAGTTCTCTTCTCTCTATTGTGGCAGAATGGCTGACAGAAAAGATTGAAGGTCGAGGAGGATTTAGTTTGGATCCTGCTTTCTGGACAACCTAGTGCATCTTGTCAGAGAAAGGCCTTGCATTTAGGGATTTGACCATTTGGGGAGAAGTGTTCACTGCTCCTCTTCATATACTAGTTGACCAGGTGGCAGAAAGCCCTAGAAGAAGGGCCAGGCTTTAAGCTTCCAGGTCTTTCCCTACTTTTGTCTGTGTACCAGCTAGGCTTCCCTTCCTGATTATTATAAAATCTCACAAAACACCTCATTCATCTTGGGTAAAGTATAAAAACATATAAGCCTGTGAGTGATACTTTACAAGCAAACCCTAAGAGATAATTTATATCACAAAGTCAATATGAACCCATGATTTAATTACATAAAACTTATACCAGATTGATGGCTGAGTAAGTTAAGGCTCAAGTGACAATCTTCACATAAATGTTTGCTTTAGCAAGTGCTTCATGTTGGCCTTATCATATAAAATGTTATTTTATAATATTTAACATGTTTATATTTTATTTAAAGTTATATCACATTTTTATGTTCTTCCCCCAATTCTCTTGCATTAGTTCATTTAATCATCCCCTTTTCTCTTTCTTACACCTTCAGGTATTAAGGATATTTTACAGGTACATTCTCATCCAAGTGTCTGCATCCAAAGGTCACAAATGGCATTAAATTAAATTAATTATTACATTACATTAAATGATAATGGTTCATAACCCTCTAAAAAAAATAAAGACAGGCTTGTGCGCGGTTCTTCTGGAGATCATTCTTCTATAGCATGTGGACCAGGAATGTTAACATGCACAGAATTGTGAAAAACAAGTAGAGAATGACAAGAAATATGTCTTTAAATAATCAGCTATCTTATGTTCTTCAAAAATACAAAAGCCTCAAATTGAACAACCTGACTGATGAACTATTTGAAGTTACAGAAAAATGAATAGAACATGTCTCCTATCCACCAGACCTGATGCCCCTCAGACATCACTCAATTCTAGAAGTGAGTGGTGTGGTAAAAAAACAGTTAGTAGTGTACATGAACATGGATGAGTATATGAAAAGAAACTAGATATAAATATTTGATAAATATTTAATTTTGATATTTCTGAAGCCTAAAATTGTGAAATATTTCAAGACATAAAATCTGTATAAAATACTTAGTAGTTAATAATGTCTCTATAACTTTTTGTATTCATGTCATAAATGTACACTGATTTTTTTTGTTATTTTTGTATCCAGGCCTTTGGCTGAAATATAATAATTTCCAGGTAGAATATTTGTATATAAAAACCAACTGCAAAGAGTGAGACTTTGAATTTTTTTCCAATTGTTATCCACTTGATGTCCTCTTTTTCTCTTTTTCCTCCACCTAGAACTTCAATTACTATATTGGATAGGTAATGAGAGAGGGATAACCTTGGCTTTTCCGTGGTTTTAGTAGAATTGCTTTACGTTTCTCTGTATTTAATTTGAATCTGGCTATTGGCATGCTACCTATTACACCTATTTTTCACATGCACATATGTATGCTGTAATTCTATCTCTCCATACTTTTATCATAAAGGCAGTTGGATTTTTTCAAAAGCTTTTAAAGCATCTATTGATATGATCATATTTTCTTTCATTTTGTTTACATAGTGGATTATAGTTTGATTATAGTAGTGGATTTTTGGAATGTCAGTAGTTATTGGGGACAGGCTAAGACTAGCAGATGACCTTCCTGGACATAGTCCACTGTTTGCATGGTCTATGATATGTGAGCTCAATGGCAAAGTTCCAAAGAGACTGTTGCAGTCAATATGCCTTTCTTGTCATTGTTAAATTATTATAATAATCCCTGGGCTTTAGTCCACCCTATTGATCAGATTTCCTGGAGATTAACATAAAGATGAACTTTCATGAATTAATGCTGCTGAGGCAAATTAATAATTCTGGAGAATCCCTGATTTAATTCACATAATTTTAAGAAGAAATTTTTAATAGATGGTCTTAGTTGTTTTGCTAGAAAGAAGTAAAAATAAGTTATAATCAAGAATATAATGTTCCCACTCTACACATAGCAAGTAAAGTCTTCATAATAAGAAATAATCTGGGCTTTCATAATTACATAAAAAGAGAAATAGACTTGGTACAAATTTGTATTCAAGAAAAATCATTTAGCTCATTAGATTAAACCACAGGTATTCACTATGATAAGGTAAGGCCTTATAATTTGAGGTTACTTCCTTATACTTTTCTGTATTATGATATCCAGAGTTTTCTTTTGTAGGATTACTGGTCTCATGGTGCCATTTGCTCTAGATGTTATTGATTTTGTTTTTAAACTGGCCTTAGTCATCTGGGTTTTGTAGACAGTACAAATTGGGCAACAGACACCACAACTTGAAATCATTCAAGGTATTCCTCGACACACAAGGCAACCAGGAAACTATCACCACAGTCTGAAGACCACCCAGGGGCTCTGAGGCATTCAGGGAAATTGAGCCTGAATGAAGACTGAAAGCCTTCCTGGAGTTCTGCTACAAGCTGGTAAACAGAAACCACAGACTGTAGCCCAGCCCCACCCTCCCACAACCAAAGAACAGTTTCACACAGAACAACAGCTTGCAACACACAGGATTGCCCCTCTGAAGACTCAAGAGTCTGAAGGCCTCCCAAGATGCTGCTGACACAGAGTAACAGATCAGTAGTTTCTCTGCCCTTCTGAAGACCCCACAGTTGGAAGGCCCCACAGGAGGTCTGCTACAGCCATGGCCAAAGGTCTACTAGCATACCTGAAGCAACCCAGCAACAAAACAATCAGGCTCCAAATAGAAACACCCAGACTAGCAAACACCAGGGATAACCAGATAATGCGGGAAGTGCAAGACCAAAAGCCTAATGAACACCAAATAAATGGGACCAAAAAAGACCATCAAATAATAATCAAAACACTAAATTCACAGAACAAAGAAGGAATATTAAAAAAGCTGCAAGGGAAAAGGGCCAAGTAATGTATAAAGGCAGACCTATTAGAATTACATCAGACTTTTCAACAGAGACACTAAAGCCAGAAGATGCTGGTCAGATGTCATGCTGAATCTAAGAGAACACAAATGTCAGCCCAGGCTACTATATCCAGCAAAACTCTCAATCAAAATAGATGGAGAAACCAAAATATTCCAGGACAAAACCAAACTAATAGAGTATCTATCTACTAATCAAGCCCTACAGACAACTCTGGAAGGAAAACAGCATCACAAGGAGTGTATCTACATCAAAGAAAAGACAGAATATTGATTATCTCATAACAAACCTATAGCAGAGAACCACATGCAACCTGCAAAAACAAAAATAACAGGAACTAACAATTATCTGTCTTTAATATCTGTCAATATTAATGGACTCAACACCTATAAAAAGACATAATCTAAGAGACTAGATATGAACACAGATTCCAATATCTTGCTGCATACAAGAACCATGTCTCGATAAAAAAGACAGACACTGCCTCAGAGAAAAGACTGGAAAAGGTCTTTCAAGCAAATGGTCCCATGAAACAAGCTGCAGTTGCCATCCTAATATCCAACAAAATAGACTTTCAAACAGAAATTATCAAGCTAAATGAGGAAGAACACTCTTCATATTCATCAAAGAAAAAAAAATCATCAAGAGATAGTCTCAGTTCTGAATATCTATTCCCCAAATGCAAGAACAGCCACATTCATTAAAGAAGCTTTTCTGAAGCTCAAAACACATATTGAAACACACACACAATAATAGTAGGATACTTCAACACCCCACTCCTACTAATAGACAGGCCATCGAAACAGAAATTAAACGGAGACACAGTGAAACTAATACAGGTTATAAACCAAATGGATTTAACAGATATCTACAGAGCATTTCATCCTAAAACAAAAGAATATACCTTCTTCTCAGTAACTCCTGGTTACTGACCTTATCATTAGGCACAAAATAAGCCTCAACTGATGCAAGAAGATTTAATTAATCCCATGTATTCTATCACATCATCATGCCCTAAGGCTGGTCTTCAATAAGAATGAAAACAACAAAAAACCCACATAAAGGTGGAAACTAAGCAACTCTCTACTCAGTAATAACAGGACCAGGGAAGAAATACAGAAATTAAAGACTTGCTCGAATTCAGTGAAAATGTTGACACAACATAGCCAAACTTATGGGACAGAATGAAAATAGTGCTAAGAGGAAAATTCATAGCATAAAGTGCCCTGGGAAAGAAATTGGTGAGACCCTATACAAGCACTTAACAGCACACCTGAGAGCTATAGAACAAAAAGAAGGAAACACACCCAAGAAGAGTAGAAGGCAGGAAACAGTCAAACTCAGGGTGGAAATCAATGAAATAGAAACAAAGACAAGGATTCGTAGAATCAACAAAACCAAAAGCTGGTTCTTTGAGAGAATCAAGAAGATAGATAAACCCCAGCAAAACTAACTAAAGGGCCCAGAGGCACTATCTAAATTAACAAAATCAGATATGAAGAGGCAGACAAAAAAAACAGAAAATGAGGAAATTAAAAAAGGGATTAGATCCAACTACAAAAGCCTATACTCAGCAAAACTGGATAATCTAGATGGAATGAGTGGTTTTCTAGACAGATGTCACATACCAATGTTAAATCAAGCATAGGTAAACTTTCTGAAAGGCCTGTATCCCCTAAGGAAATTAGAAGAATTCTTTAAAAACATCCCAATCGAAAAAGCCCAGATCCAGAGGACTTTAGTTCAGAATTCTATTAGAACTTCAAAGAAACCCTAATAACAATACTCCTCAAAGTGTTCCATGAGGTAGAAACAGAAAGAACACTTCCTAATTCATTCTATGAAGCCGCAGTTACTCTGATACCTAAACCGAACAAGAATGCAGCAATAAAAGAGAACATCAAACTAGTCTCGCTCAAGAATATTGATGCAAAAATATAATAAAACTCCTACAAATCAAATCCAAGAATAAATCAAAACCATCAATCACCATGGTCAAGTAGGCTTCATCCTAGGGATATAAGATTGGTTCAATGTACAGAAATCCATTAACTTAATCCACTATATACACAATCTCAAAGAAAACAATTACATGATTGTTAGATGCTGAGAAAACATTTGACAAAATACAGCATTGGAAGTGTCAAAAGCATTGGAAAGATCAGAAATTCAAGACCCATTCCTAAAAATAATAAAAGAAATTTGCTGCAAAACAACAGCCAATACCAAATTAAATGGAAAGATACTTGAAGCAACCTCACTAAAATGGGGAAAAAGACAAGTATACACATTCTCCCCATATCTATTCAATATAGTACTCAAAGTTCTAGCTAAAATAATAAGGCAACAAAAAGAGATCATGGGTTACAAATTGGAAAAGAAGTAAATGTATCATTATTTGCATACGATATGATTGTATACATATGTGACCCCAAAAATTCTACCAGGGACCTTCTACAGCTGATACACAACTTCAACCGAGTGCCTGGATATGAAATTAACTCAAATAAATAGGTAACGTTCCTTTATACAAATGGCAAACAGGGTGTGGGATGATCTCATCATACAGGTGAGGCAGGTACAAGATCGAATGAAGCCTGTCATTGGATGAGAAGGAAGGATGGGCAGGAGAAAAGTTTGAGGGAAGTGGAGGAGCCCGGAATGGAAAGGATAGGAGACTGGAGAAGATTGCAGGGTAGCTGAGGAGAGAACATGGAGACTGACACTAAGATTCTACTCTGTGTATTTACAGGTTGTTATGAATATCCTTAAGGGATGAATTAGTGCAGGGCTTGTATGTTTAGGCGGGCAATTATATCTTATAAATTGGTTCAGAGGTTGTTGTGTGATCTTTCTTGTGGAGAATTTGGGAGAGTCTGTGGCACCAGAGACATTGGGCTGCCACGGAATTGGGATTTGTGATTCTGGCAAGATATCTACCAGATATCTTGGGGCACTATGGTTCCAGACCTAGCGAGGTAAAAGAAAGCCATTGTCTTTTATATTTTTTCCTGTTTTTCTTTTTTTTATATATCTTTATTAACTTGAGTATTTCTTACTTATAATTCGATTGCTATTCCCCTTCCCAGTTTCAGGGCCAACATCCCCCTAACACCTCCTCCTCCCCTTCTAAAACCTCCCCTTCTGATCCCCATTTTTAATAGGGTTATTTGTCTCCCTGCGGTCTAACTTCTTTGTATATTTTGGATATAAGCCTTCTATCTGTTGTAGGATTGGTAAAGATCTTTTACCAATCTGTTGGTTGCCAATTTGTCCTAACAACAGTGTCCTTTGCCTTACAGAAACTTTGCAGTTTTATGAGAACCCATTTGTCGATTCTTGATCTTAGAGCATGAGCCATTGGTGTTTTGTTCATGTGTTCGAGATGCTTCCCTACTTTTTCTTCTATAGTTTGAGTGTATCTGGTTTGATGTGGAGGTCCTTGATCCACTTGGACTTAAGCTTTGTACAGGGTGATAAGCATGGATCGATCTCCATTCTTCTACATGGGGACCTCCAGTTGAAGCAGCAGCATTTGCTAAAAATGCTATCTTTTTTCCATTTGATGGTTTTGGCTCCTTTGTCAAAAATCAAGTGCCCATAGGTGTGTGGGTTCATTTCTGAGTCTTCAATTCTGTTCCATTGGTCTATCTGTCTGTCTCTGTACCAATACCATGCAGTTTTTATCACTATTGCTCTGTAATACTGCTTGAGATCTGGGATAGTGATTCCCCAGAAGTCCTTTTATTGTTGTGGATAGTTTTAGCTATCCTGGGTTTTTTGTTATTCCAGATGAATTTGCAAATTGTTCTGTCTAACTCTTTGAAGAATTGGATTGGTATTTTGATGGGGATTGCATTGAATCTGTAGATCGCTTTTGGTAAAATGGCCATTTTTACTATATTAATCCTGCCAATCCATGAGCATGGGAGATCTTTCCATCTTCTGAAATCTTCTTCAATTTCTTTCTTCAGAGTCTTGAAGTTCTTATTGTACAGATATTTCCATTGCTTGGTTAAAGTCACACCGAGGTATTTTATATTATTTGGGTCTATTATGAAGGGTGTCGTTTCCCTAATTTCTTTCTCGGCCTGTTTCTCTTTTGTGTAGAGGAAGGCTACTGATTTATTTGAGTTAATTTTATACCCATCCACTTTGCTGAAGTTGTTTATCAGGTTTAGAAGTTCTCTGGTGGAACTTTTGGGATCACTTAAATATACTATCATATCATCTGCAAATAGTGATATTTTGACTTTTTCTTTTCCAATCTGTATTTGACCTTTTGTTGTCTTATTGCTCTGCCTAGAACATCAAGAACTATATTGAATAAGTAGGGAGAGAGTGGGCAGCCTTGTCTAGTCCCTGATTTTAGTGGGATTGCTTCAAGTTTCTCTCCATTTAGTTTAATGTTAGCAACTGGTTTGCTGTATATGGCTTTTATTATGTTTAGGTATGGGCCTTGAATTCCTATTCTTTCCAGGACTTTTATCATGAAGGGGTGTTGAATTTTGTCAAATGCTTTCTCAGCATCTAATGAAATGATCATGTGGTTTTGTTCTTTCAGTTTGTTTATATAATGGATCACGTTGATGGTTTTCCGTATATTGAACCATCCCTGCATGCCTGGGATGAAGCCTACTTGATCATGGTGGATGATTGTTTTGATGTGCTCTTGGATTCGGTTTGCCAGAATTTTATTGAGTATTTTTGCATCGATATTCATAAGGGAAATTGGTCTGAAGTTCTCTTTCTTTGTTGGGTCTTTGTGTGGTTTATGTATAAGAGTAATTGTGGCTTCATAGACAGAATTCGGTAGTGCTCCACCTGTTTCAATTTTGTGGAATAGATTGGATAGTATTGGTTTTAGGTCTTCTATGAAGGTCTGATAGAATTCTGCACTGAACCCATCTGGACCTGGGCTCTTTTTGGTTGGGAGGCCTTTAATGACTGCTTCTATTTCGTTAGGAGTTATGGGGTTGTTTAAATGGTTTATCTGTTCCTGATTTAACTTCAGTACCTGGCATCTGTCTAGGAAATTGTCCATTTCATGCAGATTTTCAAGTTTTGTTGAATATAGGCTTCTGTAGTAGGATCTGATGATTTTTTGAATTTCCTCTGATTCTGTAGTTATGTGTCCCTTTTCATTTCTGATTTTGTTAATTTGGACACACTCTCTGTGTCCTCTCCTTAGTCTGGCCAAGGGTTTATCTATCTTGTTGATTTTCTCAAAGAACCAACTTTTGGTTCTGTTGATTCTTTCTATGGTCCTTTTTGTTTCTACTTGGTTGATTTCGGCTCTGAGTTTGAATATTTCCTGCCTTCTACTCCTCCTGGGTGTATTTGCTTCTTTTTGTTCTAGAGCTTTTAGGTGTGCTGTCAAGCTGCTGACATATGCTCTTTCCTGTTTCCTTCTGCAGGCACTCAGCGCTATGAGTTTTCCTCTTAGCGCAGCTTTCATTGTGTCCCATAAGTTTGGGTATGTTGTATCTTCATTTTCATTAAATTCTAAAAAGTCTTTAATTTCTTTCTTTATTTCTTCCTTGACCAGGTTATCATTGAGTAGAGCATTGTTCAATTTCCACGTATATGTGGGCATTCTTCCCTTATTGTTATTGAAGACCAGTTTTAGGCAGTGGTTGTCCGATAGGACGCATGGGGATTATTTCTATCTTTCTGTATCTGTCGAGGCCTGTTTTTTGACCAATTATATGGTCAGTGTTGAAGAAAGTACCATGAGATGCTGAGAAGAATGTATATCTTTTTGCTTTAGGATAGAATGTTCTATAAATATCTGTTAAGTCCATTTGGCTCATGACTTTCTCTCAATCTGTCTATGTCTCTGTTTAATTTCTGTTTCCATGATCTGTGCATTGATGAGAGTGGGGTGTTGAAATCTCCTACTATTATTGTGTGAGGTGCAATGTGTGTTTTGAGCTTTATTAAGGTTTCTTTTACGTATGTAGGTGCCCTTGTATTTGGGGCATAGATATTTCGGATTGAGAGTTCATCTAGGTGGATTTTTCCATTGATGAATATAAAGTGTCCTTCCTTATCTTTTTTGATGACTTTTAGTTGAAAATTGATTTTATTTGATATTAGAATGGCTACTCCACCTTGCTTCTTCTGACCATTTGCTTGGAAAGTTGTTTTCCATCCTTTCAGTCTGAGGTAGTGTCTGTCTTTGTCTCTGAGGTGTGTTTCCTGTAGGCAGCAGAATGCAGGGTCCTCATTGCATATCCAGTTTGTTAATCTATGTCTTTTTATGGGGAGTTGAGGCCATTGATGTTAAGAGATATTAAGGAGTAATGATTATTGCTTCCTGTTATATTCATATTTGGATATGAGGTTATGTTTGTGTTCTTTTCTTCTCTTTGTTTTGTGGCCAAGATGATTAGTTTCTTGCTTCTTCTAGGATATAGCTTGCCTCCTTATGTTGGGCTTTACCATTTATTATCCTTTGTAGTGCTGGATTTGTAGAAAGTTATTGTGTAAATTTGGTTTTGTCATGGAATATCTTGGTTTCTCCATCTATGTTAATTGCGAGTTTTGCAGGATACAGTAACCTGGACGGGCATTTGTGTTCCCTTAGGGTCTGTATGACATCTGTCCAGGATCTTCTGGCTTTCATAGTTTCTGGCAAAAAGTCTGGTGTGATTCTGATAGGTCTGCCTTTATATGTTACTTGACCTTTTTTCCTTACTGCTTTTAATATTCTTTCTTTATTTTGTGCGTTTGTTGTTTTGTCTATTATGTGACGGGAGGTGTTTCTTTTCTGGTCCAATCTATTTGGAGTTCTGTAGGCTTCTTGTATGCCTATGGCTATCTCTTTTTTTAGGTTAGGGAAGTTTTCTTCTATGATTTTGTTGAAGATATTTACTGGTCCTTTGAGCTGGGAGTCTTCACTCTCTTCTATACCTATTATCCTTAGGTTTGATCTTCTCATTGAGTCCTGGATTTCCTGTATGTTTTGGACCAGTAGCTTTTTCCGCTTTACATTATCTTTGACAGTTGAGTCAATGATTTCTATGGAATCTTCTGCTCCTGAGATTCTCTCTTCCATCTCTTGTATTCTGTTGGTGAAGCTCGTATCTACAGCTCCTTGTCTCTTCTTTTGGTTTTCTATATCCAGGGTTGTTTCCATGTGTTCTTTCTTGATTGCTTCTATTTCCATTTTTAATCCCTTCAACTGTTTGATTGTGTTTTCCTGGAATTCTTTCAGGGATTTTTGTGACTCCTCTCTATGGGCTTCTACTTGTTTATTTATGTTTTCCTGAAATTCTTTTCAGGGATTTTTAAGTGATTCCTCTCTGTAGGCTTCTACTTGTTCTCTAAGGAGTTCTTCATGTCTTTCTTGAAGTCCTCCAGCATCATGATCAGATATGATTTTCAAACTAGATCTTGCTTTTCTGGTGTGTTTGGATATTCCGTGTTTGCTTTTGTGGGAGATTTGGGCTCCGATGATGCCATGTAGTCTTGGTTTCTGTTGCTTGGGTTCCTGTGCCTGCCTCTTGCCATCAGATTATCTCTAGTGTTACCTTGTTCTGCTATTTCTGACAGTGGCTAGACTGTCCTATAAGCCTGTGTGTCAGGAGTGCTGTAGACATGTTTTCCTGTTCTTTCAGCCAGTTATGGGGACAGAGTGTTCTGCTTTCGGGCATGTAGTTTTGCCTATCTACAGGTCTTCAGCTGTTCCTGTGGGCCTGTGTCTGGTGTTCTCCTGGCAGGTCACTTGCAGCAGAAAAGTTGGTCTTACCTGTGGTCCAGAGGCTCAAGTTTGCTCGTGGGGTGCTGCCTACAAGCTCTCCGTGGTGGCAGCAACCAGGAAGATCTGCGCCGCCATTTCAGGGAGATTCCGTGCAACAGGTTTCCAGGTGGCGTTTGGTGTTTTCCTCGGTAATCAGAGATGTGTTCAGAATGCAGTCTCTTCTGGTTTCCCAGGCATGTCTGCCTCTCTGTAGGTTTAGCTCTCCCTCCCACGGGATTTGGGTGCAGAGAACTTTTATCTGGTCGGTCTCTCAGGTTCCAGAGGTGTCTCAGGCACAGGGGTTTCTTGGGCCCTCCCCAGGGACCCAGAGGCCGGAATTTGGGCCAGGGATGTGGGCAGGGTGGGCAGTGTTGGTGGTCTTTCCGCTCACCTGCAGCCTCAGAACCTGACCAGGTTGTGAGGTCTCTCCCACGGGGTCTGGGAGCATTTCTGGGCTGGGATCCGGGGTTTGGGACACCTGGTAAACCGTTTCCAGCCTTTCACTCTGAGGTAGTGTGTGTCTTTGTCTCTGAGGTGTGTTTCCTGTAGGTAGCAGAAAGCAGGGTCCTCATTGCATATCCAGTTTGTTAATCTATGTCTTTTTATTGGAGAGTTGAGGCCATTGATGTTGAAAGATATTAAGGAATAGTGATTATTGCTTCCTCTTATATTCATATTTGGATGTGAGTTTATGTTTGTGTGCTTTTCTTCTCTGTTTTGTTGCCAAGACAATTAGTTTCTTGCTTCTTCTAGGGTGTAGCTTGCCTCCTTATGTTGGGCTTTACCATTTATTATCCTTTGTAGCACTGGATTTGTAGAAAGATATTGTGTAATTTGGTTTTGTCGTGGAATATCTTGGTTTCTCCATCTATGTAAATTGAGAGTTTCCGAGGATACAGTAACTTGGGCTGACATTTGTGTTCTCTTAGGGTCAGTATGACATCTGTCCAGGATCTTCTGGCTTTCATAGTCTCTGGCGAGAATTCTGGTGTGATTCTGATAGGTCTGCCTTTATATGTTACTTGACTTTTTCCTTTACTGCTTTTAATATTCTTTCTTTATTTTGTGCATTTGGTGTTTTGTCTGCTATGTGACGGGAGGAGTTTTTTTCTGGTCCAATCTATTGGGAGTTCTGTAGGCTTCTTGTATATTTATAGGCATCTCTTTCTTTAGGTTAGGGAAGTTTTCTTCTATGATTTTGTTGAAGATATATACTGGTCCTTTGAACTGGGAGTCTTCACTCTCTTCTATATCTATTATCCTTAGGCTTGAGGTTCTCATTGAGTCCTGGATTTCCTGTATGTTTTGGACCAGTAGCTTTTTCTGTTTTGCATTTTCTTTGACCATTGTGTCGATGATGTCAATGGAATCTTCTGTTCCTGAGAATCTCTTCTATCTCTTGTGTTCCGTTGGTGATCCTTTTATCTACAGCTCCTTGTCTCTTCCTTTTGTTTTCTATATCCAGGGTTGTTTCCCTTTGTGCTTTCTTATTGCTTCTATTTCCATTTTTAATTCCTTCACCTGTTTGATTTTGTTTTGCTAGAATTCTTTCAGGGATTTTTGTGATTCCTCTCTGTAGGCTTCTACTTGTTTATTTATGTTTTCCTGTGTTTCTCTTACAGAGTTCTTCATGTCTTTGTTGAAGTCCTCCATCATCATGATCAAATGTGATTTTAAATCTAGATCTTGCTTTTCTAGTGTGTTTGGATATTCAGTATTTGCTTTGGTAGGAGAATTGGGCTCCAATGATGCCATGTAGTCTTGGTTTTTGTTGCTTGGATACCTACACTTGCCTCTTCCCATCAGGTTGGCTCTGGTGTTACCTTGTTCTGCTATTTCTGACAGTGGCTAGACTGTCCTATAGGCCTGTGTGTCAGGAATGCTGCAGACCTGTTTTCCTGTTTTCTTTCAGTCAGTTATGGGAACAGAGTATTCTGCTTTTGGGCGTGTAGTTTTTCCTGTCTTCTGGTCTTTAGCTATTCCTGTGGGCCTGTGTCCTGAGTCCACCAGGCAGTTTGCTTGGAGCAGAAAAGTTGTTCTTACCTGTGGTCTCGTGGCTCGAGTTGCTTGTTGGGGGCTGCTTTTGAGCTCTATGTGAGGGTGGCAACAAGGAGGGCCTGTACTTCCTTTTCCTGGTGCCCTCGTTCACTGGTGTCCCAGATGGCATTAGGTGTTTTCCTCTGGAGTCAGAAATGTGGGCAAAGTGTAGTCTCTTCTGGCTTCCCAGGCATGTCTGCCCCTCTGAAGGTTTAGCTCTCCCTCCCACGGGATTTTGGTGTAGATACCAGGTGATATCTGGAATGCCATTTTTTTATATAATTTTACAACAACACAGGGTGAGAAAAAAATTAGAAATACAACTCCCTTCACAATAGTCACAAATAATACAACATATCTGGGAGACACTCTAACCAAACAAGTGAAAGAGCTGTATGTCAATAACTTCAAGTCTCTTAAGAAAGAAATTGAAGAAGATCTCAGAGGGTGGAAAGCTCTCCCATGCTCATGGATTGGCAAAATAAACATAGTAAAAATTGCCATCCTATCAAAGGCAATCTACAAATTCAAAGCAATCCCCATCCAAATCCCAACACAATTCTTCAGAGACATGGAAAGAGCAATTCTCAAATTCATCTGGAAAGGGAAAAAAACCCAGAATATAAAAAACAATTATTAAAAATTAAAGAACTGCTGGGAGAATCACCATCCATGACCTCAAGCTCTACTACAGAGCAATATTGATTAAAAACTGCATGATATTGGTACAGAGACAGACAGTTGGTTGAAGGTATAGAATTGAGGACCTAGAAATAAAACCACACATTTACTGACTCCTGATCTTTGACAGGGAAGGCAAAAAATACAATGTAAAAAGAAAGTGTTTTCAATAAATAGTTCTGGTCTAACTGGCAGTTTGCATGTAGAAAAATAAAAATAGATCCACATTTGTCACCTTGCACAAAGTTCAATTCCAAGTGGATAAAGGAATTCACCATTGAACCAGATACTTTGCATCTAATAGAAGAGAATGTGGGAAAGAGCCTTGAACTCATTGCCACAGGGGAAAATTTCTTTTTTTTTTTTCAGGAGCTGGGGACCGAACCCAGGGCCTTGTGCTTGCTAGGCAAGCGCTCTACTACTGAGCTAAATCCCCAACCCAGGGGAAAATTTCTTAAACAGAACTCCAATGGTTCATGCTTTAAGATCAGGAATTGATACTCTAAGATCAAGAATTGATAAAGGAGGTCTCATGAAACTGAAAAGCTTCTGTGAGGCAAAGGACATATTCAAAAAGGCAAATCAACCTTCTGCACATGGGGAAAAAAATCTTCACTAACCCCACATCTGATAAAGCTCATAGGGAGGTGCCAAGGCCTGACACCATTATCGATGCTATGAAGTGCTCACAAAAAGCTGCCTATCATGACTGCCCAACATGCAGCTGAAAGAGTCAGATACAGATGTTTATACCCAATTATGGACAGAAGCCGGTAACCCCTGTAGTTGAATTAGGGATAAGCTGGAAGAAGCTGAGGAGGAGAATAGCAGTCTCAATATATGTAGACCTTAGAAAGATTTCTCAGACACTGGCTCACCAACCAAGCTGCATACACTAGCTGATATGAAGCCCCCAACACATATACAGTAGAGGACTGTTGGGTCTGGGCTCAGTCAGAGAAGATACACCTAACCCTCAAGAGACTGGAGGTTCCAGGGTGCGGGCAGGTCTGATGGAGTGGGGTGTAGGTGGGTGGGAACATCCTTGAGGAAACATGGTGTGGAGCAGGAGGTATGGGATGCAGAACAGTCAGAGAGTGAACTGGGAGGGGGATAAAATCTAAACAAAATGGCAACCAAGAGATTGGGAAAAGATCTTTACCAATCCTAGATCTCCAGGGTTAATATCAAAAATATACAAAGAACTCAAGAATTTAGACTACAGAAAGTGAAATAACCATTTGAAAAAATGGTATACAGAGGAATTCTCAGCTGAGGAATATCGAATGTCTGAGAAGTAACAAAAGAAATGCTCAGCATCCTTAGTCATCAGGGAAATGCAAATCAAAACAACCCTGAGATTCCACCTCACAGCAATCAGAATGGCTAAGATTAAAAACTCAGGTGAAAACAGATCCTGGGGAGGATGTAGAGAAAGAGGAACACTCTTTCATTGTCAGTAGGATGGCAGACTGGTACAACTACTCTGGAAATCAGTCTGGAGGTTCTTCAGAAAATTGGACATTGCACTACCTGAGGACCCAGATATACCTCTCTTGGGCATATGCCCAAAAGATGCCCCAACAAAGACATAACAGCCTTATTTACAATAGCCAGAAGCTGGAAAGAACCCAGATGCCCTTAAACTGATGAATGCATACACAAAATGTGGTACATCTACACAATGGAATACTACTCAGCTATCAAAAACAATGACTTCATAAAATTCATAGGCAAATGGATTGAACTAGAAAATGAACCCACAGTGTAGGGAAATGTCAGGGGTGAGGAGGCAGGAAGAAGGGTGGATGGGAGGGGAAAACCCATATAAAAGAATGGAAGGGAGATGGGATAGGGACTTATGTCTGGGAAACCAGGAAAGGGAGTAACATTTGAAATGTAAATTTAAAAATAATCCAATAAATAATGGGGGAAAAAAAGAAAGTATCATCCTGAGGGACTTAACCAAATCACAGAAAAGCACACATGGTTTGCACTCACTTATAAATGAATATTACCCCAAAAGCTCGAATTACCCAAGACCACATAAAGCTCAAGAAGAAGAATGACCAAAGTGTGGATGCTTCACTCCTTCTTAAAAGGGAGAAAAAATATTCATAGGAGGGGATAAGAAGGCAGGGTTTGGAGCAGAGACTGAAGGAATGACCATTCAGAGCCTGCCCCACATGATGTGTATACAGCATATATATATATATATATATATATATATATATATATATATATATATATATATATATATATATATCCCAAAACTAGATAGATTGATGAAGCTAAGAAATTCATGCTGACAGGAGTTGGATATAGCTGTCTCCTGAGAGGCACAGCAAGAGCATGTCAAATATAGAAGTGCATGCTAGCAGGAAACCAGTGAACTGAGAACGGGATCCCTGTTGGATGAATTAGAGACAGGATTGAAAGAGCTGAAGGGGCTTGCAACCACATAGGAACAACAAGGCCAACCAACTAGAGTTCCCAGGGGCTAAACCACTAGCCAAAGAATATGCATGGACTGAACCATGGCTCCAGCTGCATATGTAGCAGAGGACGGCCTTGTTAGGCACCAATGGAAGGAGAACCTCTTGGTCCTGCTGAGGTTGGACTCCCAGTGTAGGGGAATGTTTCGGGTGGGAAGAGGGGGTGGATGGGGAAGGGAGCACTCTTATAGAAGAAGGGGAGGTGGATGGGATTGAAGGTTTATGTCCAGGAAACGGGAAAGGGAATAACATTTGAAATGTAAATAATACATATGTATACTTATATACATTTGTATATATATGAAACATATATGCATATATGTATAAAGATCTTTAAAGATAAAATAAATAAATAGGAAATATTTATGTATACATATGAAATTATATATATATATATATGGGTTATTGCCATCCTTTTCTTTCATTATCTCTCACAGATTAACATGTCAGTATGAAAATAAGGGGTGGAGTTGGGGTAGCGTGAGAGGAAGGGTAGCAGAGACAGTGAAGCAAACAGACAGACAGATGAGACCATGAGACATAGAAACATAGAAACAAAGGAAGTATCTGATTGGTTTGAGATACGAAAGACACACAATAATGTACTGAGCTCTGTGCAAATTCCAGACACATATTTCAGATGAATGAGAATATCCTTGTGCTTCAGAACTATTTCATTACATCCATCATCATCTATACACTTTCAGTTGTCTAAAGTATAACCTTATATGACCCTTCAGCCTACCTTAATCCTGAAATTTAATTGGGTCCACTTTTAACAGTTCTCTGGAAAGTATTACCTATGTAAATTGCCTCTGGGCATTTTGTCTAATTAACACTGTGTTTTCAGAGCCGTTGCACTCAGGAGGATGCCCGCAGGATAGATAAAGGACAAAACTAGCCAATTTACAAATGCAGGACTGGAGTTTTACATATGTATAGACATCCTTTTATCACTACATAGGCATATTTGACTGGACTATCTGTAAGACTTTGAATTTGCAAAGTTAGCGAGAGCTTCCCTCTCATTTTTGAGTAATGAAAAATACTGAGTGAGTGTCCTGTAAGCATGACTAATATCCGAACACTTTTCTCTTCACTACAGATGGATTTCCCAGAAATTTTTTACTTCAGTTTGAAAGATATTAAGGTAGAAAAGGAATTCCAAATTGAAGCACTGATGATTTAAGAAAAATCTGTCTTACATTTTACACCCGAGAAACAATCAGTAACTTCATTAAGAGAATGTATGAAGACAGCATCTATTACTCTAAAAGTAAGATAATCAAAGAATAATAATGATTTTTAATAGTTTTATTTCAAATGAGATGGCAATGCCATGGACTGTGATAGACTAAAATGTCATATATAAAGCAGAAAAGAAAATCATTGTATTTCTGTACAACCTAGGTTTCACATTTTACATAAAACATTCTTTTATTTATTCAATATTTTTGAAATGTGCACAAATGTATATTAAATTATAGAAAACATATAAGAATTAAAATATATGCCAATTGTTTCATATTTTAAATTTTACAATATTTTAACAATATTAATATATTTATGTACTTATTATGTATATAGTAGATGCATATGTGACTATTGTAAAAATTTCCTGGAAATGCTTTTTTGAAAACATTTTATTTAATTGTTTTAATATTATAATATCATTATATACATTTTTGATTCCCTTTCTTCTAAATCCTTCCTTATGCACTTCCTACTTTCTTTCAATTTCATGACCTCTTTTTATTTTAATTGATGTTACACATTCATATATATATATATGTGTGTGTGTGTGTGTGTGTGTGTGTGTGTGTGTGTGTGTGTGTGTAAACATGATATTTTATCGTAAACACATTTGTATTGTTGTTTTGTCTACATGGAGGCATGTTGCACACCACCCGCATGAAATGCACTTAGAATGTGAATTACTTCGAGTTTAATTTTTTTTTTCTTTTTTTCGGAGCTGGGGACCGAACCCAGGGCCTTGCGATTGCTAGGCAAGTGCTCTACCGCTGAGCAAAATCCCCAACCCCTTAAATATTTTTTTATTGCCAGTCTTAGTTTTCTTTTATTGGGCATCTTTTTATTTACACTTCAAATGTTATTACCTTTCCGGATTTCACAGATATAAATACCCTAACCTACCCCTTCCCCTTTCTTCCCCTTCTTCTATAAGAGTGTTCCTCTCCCCATCGACCCCTCCTTATCCCCCCAACATTCCCCTACACTGGGGGTCCAACCTTAGCAGGGCCAAGAACTTCTCCTTCCATTGGTGCTCAGCAAGGGTATTCTCTGCTACATATGCAGTTGGAGCCATGGGTCAGTCCATGTATAGTCTTTGGCTAGTGGTTTTGTCCCTTGAAGCTTTGGTTGGTAGGCATTGCTGTTCTTATGTGGTTGCAAGCCCCTCAGCTGTCATGCGGTTGCTAGAATCTAAACACAGTTCTTTATGGATAACTAAAATCTCTAACTACAGAACCTGCTCTCTAATTTCCCTCCAAATATTTGTAAAGATTGTTCTCAGAGTGAATCATAAAGACTTTCCTTAGTGTGTTTAGATATTTTATTTCACTAAAATATATTTTAGTATATTGCAGTCATATAAGGTAATGAAAAAAAGATAAATACACATTTAAAGAGGAAGTATTCATTCTTGTTAAACTTCCTCTTTAAATTTCATTTCAACTGCACATGGATTTCAGCAGAAACCCAAGAATAAATTTATTAAATATTTTTAAATCACAATAATACAATTTAAAGTAAATTTATGAAGTAATTATAACAATTAAATGTTATTATTCATAGACATTAAATAGTCACTTTTTAGAAAGACTTAAAAACCTGATTTTAGATGTGATGCTGTTAAAATATTGCGATTTCCAAATAAAACTTTCTATACATAAGACACTTTCAATTTTAAAATAACTATGCTGTCCTGCCAATATTCCTTTCATTTGTCACATGTTTTCTGTGTTGTTTCATAGCTACTTTGTTCAACTCTTCTTTGTTTTCTTTTTGTTTCTACTTAATTAATGTTTAATATTGAGGCATTAGCTTTGGTAGTAATTATGAGAATTTATGAAACTTATTTCCACATATTATTAAGCCAATTGCAGCTTACCTTTAATTTCATTTATTTAGACCCTGAATTTCAATACACTTACCTGATTGTAAATTTTAGAACTCATGATTTTTAAATTCAGGGAGATTAAGTGTATTTTGACCACTATTGAAAAAACATGTGCTATATCATAATGTACATAAATGTCAACCAAGTTGTAGTTCAACTCCTAAAACATAAAAGTTAAATGAATTGCACCATGTTTAGTTTTATATATAATCTTTTCTCCACGATGGTTCATCAGATAAAAAATATTTCAGGAGTAACTGGGGGACATGCATTTAGATACTGTTCACAATTCCAAGCATTTAGTTTCAAGATATTGAAATTATGATGTGTAATATGAGTGATTTTTTCAGGAAAACTTGAGGTTTCTCCACAATGAAAAAATTCTGCCTCATTCGTGGAAGGTTAACTCTGCCCATATTTTCAAGCAAATGGCCTATTCTGGAGGTCTCAGACATTCCAAAAGCAAATTGAGATAGTTTCCTAAAGTGCCGTTTTCCATGTTCATCCTTCTATGTCATTCCCAAGTTGTTTTCTTATGTCCACGTCTCTTACCTTCACTTCTACTTTCCCCATTCCTATTCATATTCATATGTGTGTTTGTATGCATATAATCATAGAACTTAAATGCACTTTAAAGGTAAAGAAGTATATGACAATAAAAGTATAAACAGTTTTAAAAATATAACTCACATGCCACATGCAGGTAGTTTATCTGGAAGAAAAAATTATGATATTTTAATCCTTAATATGTATTAAAATAATAGTATTATGAGGCATTATTGTAGAAAGAATAATACAATATATTACATATTATAATTATAAATGTTTATCGTCACACTGTGCAATTTCACAGACAGCAACATCTATGTGTATTAACAATTAAACATATTAAAAATGTATGCAAGCCAAAGAAATAAATGCTTGAAAATTTTGCACACCAACAAAAGGAATTTTAAGGAAAACAGTAATGATCTATGAATTAAAGTCATTCTGTGCACCACTTTTCTTTTTCAGGTAAACCTGTACTTTAAAAGTATGGCCAATTTCACACGGATGACTGAGTTCTTCCTGGAAGTTTTTGCTGAGACTTGGGAGCTGCGATTCCTACTTAGTGTGTTTTTTCTGCTGGTTTATCTGGGCAGCCTGTTAGGGAACCTAACGATCATCATTGCTATTACAGTTGACCAGACTCTGAACACACCCATGTACTTCTTCCTCAGGAATCTGTCTATTTTAGACATGTGCTACGTTTCTGTCACTGTACCCAATGCCTGTATCAACTCTCTCACTGATCACAGAAATATTTCTGTAGGTGGGTGTGCAGCACAGATCTTTTCCTTCTTATTTTGTGCATGTGTAGAGATGCTGTTTCTCACAATCATGTCCCAGGACCGCTATGTGGCCATCTGCAAGCCTCTTCTCTACCCTGTGATTATGAACCACCAGTTCTGTGTTCAGATGACACTGGCTTCCCTACTTGGCTCTCTTGGTTTTGCAAGTGTGCACACTCTCAAAACTTTCCAGCTTTCCTTCTGTCACTCTAATGTGGTCCATCGGTTCTTCTGTGATATGCCTGCTTTGCTAAGGCTTTCTTGCTCTGACACCTTCAACAACAAACTCTTAATTCTTCTTTCTGTCATTGGCATTGGTAGTAGCTGTTTTATATTCATTGCTGTATCATATGCTCGCATATTATCAACTGTGTTGAAGGTTCCTGTCAAAGAACAGCGAGGGAAAGCCTTTTCCACCTGTGTCCCTCACATTATTGTTGTGTTTATGTTTTTTAGTTCTGCTGCTTATGTGTACCTAAGACCTCCAGTAATCTCAAAGATAGTTGAGGAGATGATTCTTTCTGTATTTTATACCATTATTCCTCCATTCTTGAATCCTATCATTTATAGTCTTCGAAACAAACAGATAAAGAAGGCTGTGAGAAAAATTATATCAAGATTTCTTTTTCATAGTTGTATGTAAAAGGAATGAGCATTGGTCAGGGTTTTCTAAAGGAAAAAACTGACAAAATAAAAAAGAAAATATGTACAAACACACAATCGCATATGCAAATGAGCACGCAGAGAGAGAGAGAGAGAGAGAGATAGACAGAGAGAGAGAGCAGAGAGAGAGCACAAAGCATTTTATCACCTTTTTGAAGAAATATTTTCCTCACATATAACCCTGATTACAGTTTTTCCTCCCTCTACTCCTTGTTTCTTTCCACTTGTCCACTCATTTAGATCTGCCTACTTTCTGGATTTCTTGGAAAAATAGACTTCTGGGAGTTAATAATAAAATAAAACAAATTTAATTCAATTTCACTTAACTTAAATAGTATAATAGGATTTTTAGGAAAACTGGTATATCAGCATCTCATAGAACAAAACGAAGAGGTGCAAAAGGACCCATGAAAAGGGACACACACACACACACACATACACACACACACACACATACACATTAACAGATATAGATTCAGTCCCACTTGTTCAGTCACTACAGAATCTCATAAAAACTCTAAAATGAAATATATATATAATATATATGAGATTAAAAATTAAAACATACTGACAAGACATTATGAGGCAAGAAGCCTCTAGTGACAATCTTAAGTTTGTTTTCTGTTAGCCATTTACTGCTGGGTGTGCATTCTAAATTAGTAGTTTGTTTACCAAATCATACCACTTGGAGGAAAAGTAATCTTTTACTTGAGAATGATTATTAATTAGCAGTGGTTTCTGTGTTAGAGATAGGTACATGTGTCCATTTCTTTAATCAGCTCTTGTACCCTATCTTTTCTGATGAGACTCATGTAGGCTTATTCATACTAATTAATTCATTTGTCCATAGATAATGTTTATTTAGAGGATATGATTTTATTGGATCTCTGGATCTTATATTCTTTCTGCTTTCTCTTGTACAGGTCTCCCTGAACTTTCATGTAGCCATGCCACTTAGGCTGATGATTTCATGTTCTTACACTCTGTATAATATCCAGCTGTGCACCCCTGCATTTATTCCCATATGCTTCTAAAGGAAGTTTCTCTGATGTCGGCTGAGCAAGGCAAAAATCTATAAGTATATCAGGTGATTGTTAGGAGTCATTTTATTGTTAAGCTTTTAATTTAATGTAATTTCATTTTTTATAAAGAATTATCTGATTTTACCCTAAGTGCTTAGGCTATCTAAACCCAGGCACTTGAACACCAAGGTAACAGTGAGTATGGTTCTATCTTATAGAAAGGACCTTATGTCAAATTGTATATTGCTTTGTTACTCACAAAAACTTTGTGACACCATTACACTAGCAAATATTGCAGGCAGGAAATTGTATATCAAATTATATATCAAAGTGTTTGTGGTCAGATTGGTATTTAAATTTCTGCTTTAGCAGCATAGAAAGAAGTTCCCTGTAACAAATACACTTCAATATAGTATTTAAGGCATACTTGTAGGCAGCAGCTTGATATCTCTGTTTAATGAGATGTTTACCTTTGCCATCAGCAATGGGAAAATGCTATGAGCTTTTGGAGACAGCAGCCTATTGTTTTGAAAATTATCCGGGTGGTTTTGGGGATCCTATAGGGCCCTTTTGATTAACAATTGAATTTGATATAACCCAGTCCTGGTACTAAGAGCTTCATTTGATAAAAATAGGTGGCCAATTGGAACTCCCTTTTCACCGTTATTCTGTGATTTCATAAATGTGTGTTTGTGTATGTGTGTTTGTGTGTGTGTGTGTTTGTGTATGAAGCTTCTACTGTTCTTGACTTCTGATATACCCTTCCAAAGGCACTTACTTTTAGCTGTGTCTCTCGATAATTCCTCCTTGCACACCCTCTTCTTTCCCTCACCCCAACTAATACTCCTGTAACTGACCTGTCACCCACAACAATTTATTCTATTTCACTTTTCTAATGATATCTATCTGTCCCCACCTCTTCCTTTACACTATACCTATCTTCTGTGGTTCTATGGGTTGTTGCTTCATTACTGTTGATGTATAGGAATACATTTATAGAATTTATCCCTTCTCCCCAAGATCGACTGATACCCTCTTTCTCTTTAGGAAAAAAAATATGTCTCTCAGTGATATTAATTGAACGTGCCATACACTCTGCAATAAGTCTAGGCAAATAATCCCATATCACAGATGGTTGAGGAAACCCAGTAGGAGGAAAAACTACTACAAGCAGGCAAGTGTCAGGGACACCGCTAATCACACTGATAAGTCATTTTTAACAGCTGAATTATATCTTACATTGTAAATGTATCACTTTCTTTTTTCATCCATTTGTCACCTGAGGGATACCTTTTGTTTCAAATTTCTGATTAATATAAATAAAACAACAATGAACATGCTTCAGTAAGTTTCTCTTTGGTAGGATGAAGCAACATTTAGGTATATGTTCCATAATGATATAACTGGACCTTGAAGTTCTTCCTGAGGAACTCCCATACCTGAAATAGATTTCACTTGTATTTCCCTGATAAGTCATTGTGCTGAAAATTTAAGTATTTCTCACCCATTTAAGTTTTTGCTGTTTATAATTCTTCACTTTTAACTAGGTTATTTTTTTCTTATGATCTATTTTCTTGAGTTCTTTATATATTTTGTGCTGAGCTCTTGAATCTGCATAAAGACCCTGAGAAAGGTGTGAATGGGAATGGCTCTGATTCAATAATGAATTAGTAGTAGACGCAATCAGTAAGTTCAATACTCTCTGTTCTTTCAGCTGTTGTTGGGCTTTAAGGAGGGCAGTCTTGCTAGGTTCCTGTCTGAAGGCACACTATAGCATCAGTAATAATGCTACAGAACTTGAGCTGCACTGTACTAATCTTTAATTTTTGTGTCAATTTGATGGCAGCTGGAGTTATCCACAGAAAACGTGAAGGCCTCTCTTGGAAAATGCTTCATGAGATCCAGCTGTAAGGCATTTTAATCAACTAAAGATCAATATGGGAAGGCCCACATGGTAGATGATGCCATTTCCTGGAATAGTAGTCCTGGGTTCTATAAGAAAGCAAGCTGAGCAAGCCAGTGGAAGCAATCCAGTAAGCAGCACCCGTACATATCCACTACATCATCTCCTAACTCCACGTTTCTGCTCTGTGTGAATTCCTGAGTTTCTTTGGTGATGAAAATCAATATAGATGTGTAAGTTGATTAAACCCTTTCTTCCTCAACTTGTTTCTTGATCATGATGTTTCGTTCAGGGATATAAACCTTGATTAAGACAGTCTGGTACTGGAAGTAGAGCTTTGGAGGGACTGTGGAAGGACTTTGGAACTTTGAGCTAGTAGAGCCACTGGGATGTTAAGAGTTTTGTGGGATACTCTGTAAGAGCTTGAAAAATAATGTTGTGAACAGTGCAAAGGAAGGATGTCTGGCTTGTGAAATTTCAGAGGGAAGGCCATTGCTATTTTCATTGTGACGATTCTGTGGTTTTTGGTTAGCTGGGACTGAGGATTTGTATGACTACTGGGGCTAGAACTACTAAATGAAACCTTAACATTACGCGGACGATGGAATCTGGTTGAGTGGGAGCTAAGTATTTGCAGTCGATTAAAAAAGAGACCAGCACCACAATGTGAAATCTTCTGGGAAGTGTTTTCAAGAACCTGATTTCCAGAAACCAGGGTTGTGTCTCATGTTGGCAGCTAGACTTGGTATGTATCATTTACCCCAAGGTGGTTCTGGTTTTTGAAACATGAAAGAATGGCAGCAATGCTTTTGCTGTATGAGAGAGATGGAGAGCCATTAGTGAAGTGCAGCCTCAGTGGTGTCAGTTGCAGGCCCAGACTAAGGATCAAACAGAGGAATTGAGGCTTAACACCATGAAAAGAGCTTATGAATGCTAATTTGTGAAAGTACAGTTCAGTTGCAGTAGAAAACAGCAGTGTTTTGGAGATGCCAATACCGTGAGATGACCACAAAGGGCAATAGCAACAGTGGAGTACAGGCAGCTGTAACTGAGAAGACAAGGTGTGCAATACAAAGGGCAGAACTGGAGAAGTGATCCAAGCCCTAGGAGGAGCTCAGAAGATTGTAAGAGGATGCCAAACATTGTACAGTTAGAGTTATGCTTTGATTTTTACTGTGCTCTGCTATTTTTCCCCTCTTGAAGTAAGAAAGGTTCTTTTTAGTGGAGCCACAGTTAAGGGACTTTGAATTGTAAAAAGACTTTGAATTTCAAAAGGGAATGGTTATTTTAGAGGGACTGAAATTTTAATAAGTAAGAATTTTTAAAGACTGTGGGCCATTTAAAGTTATTTAGATCTTAGATATCAATAAGAAAACAAGGGTCGAAGCTTAAATGATGTGTTTGTGTGTCAAGTCAAAAAGGGGTCAGTGGAACTGGCTGGTTTTGTCTGTCAACTTGACACAGCTGGAGCTATCACACGAAAAGGAGCCTCACTTGAGAAATGCCTCCCTGAGATCTAAGAGGTGGTGTTGGGGGGCAGCCCATGGTGTGTGGTGCCTTCCCTGGGCTGGTATTTCTGGGTTCTATAAGAAAACAAGCTGAGCAAACCAGTTGAAGCAATCCAGTAAGCAACACCCCTCCATGGCCTCTGCATCAGATCCTGCTTCCAAGTTCATTCCCTGTGTGAGTTCCTGTCAGGACTGCCTTGGTTATAAAAAACAATGTGGAAGTATAAGCTGAATAAACCCTTTCCTCCCAAACTTGCTATTTGCCATGATGATTTATGCAGAAATAGAAACCCTGACTTTGTGCCTGTCACTGGACATCCTTTTTTCTCAGGCTTGTCTTCATTTTTATTCCTGCAGTTCTTTTAGACAGGAACAATTATGGGTCAGAGTCTTTCACCTTTGATGGTAGAATGGCAAGCCCATCACTCACTTGATGCCGTGTTACTTACTTATTAGCTGTGTCTCTCCATAATTCCTCTCTGCACATGCTCTGCCAGTTGTTGGGCATTTGATCTAAGGTCCCTCTCTTTGAGTCCTGAAAGTCTCTCAATATCCAGGTCTCTGGTATATTTTAGAGGGTCCTCTAACCTCCTATCTTTGGAAGTTGCCTGTTTCCATTCTTTCTCCTGGCCCTCAGGGTTTCATTCATGTCACCCTCCCCAATACTTGACCAGGTTTCCCCTATTCATTCCCACTTCTCTATGTCACTCATTTCCCTCCCTCAATCTGTCCCTCTTGATTGCTTTCTGTTCCACAAAATAGAAACAGAAGGAACACTCCTGAATTCCTTCTATGAAGCCACAATTATGCTTATACATAATAACAAAAAGACACAACAAAGAGGATTTCAGACCAATTTCCCTTAATAATATCAATGCAAAATATACAATAAATTCTCACAAACCGAATCCAAGTACACACCAAAATGATGATTTATCATGAACAGTTAGGCTTCATCCCAGGGATGCAGGGATGGTTCACTGTACAGAAATCCATCTATGTAATCCACTGTATAAACAAACTCAAAGACAAAAAACACATGATCATCTCATTGGATGTTAACAAAATTCAAAAGTCTTGGAAAGATCAGGAATTCGAGTCCCACTCCTAAACATAGTAAAACCAATATATAACAAACCAGTACCCCAAATCAAACTAAGTGGACAGAAGATTGAAGCAATCCCACTAAAATCAATGATTAGACAAAGCTGATCAATCTCTCCCTTCATATTCATTATAGTAGTTGAAGATCTAGCCAGAGGAATCAGACAACAAAAGGAGGTGAAAAGAATACAAATTGGAAAGGAAGAAGCAAAATATCACTATTTGCATATAACATGATAGTATACTTAAGTGACCCCAAATGTTCCACCAGAGAGAAGTTTAGCCAGATAAACAACTTCAGCAAAGTGGCTGGATATAAAATTAACTCAAACAAATCAGTAACCTTCCACTACTCAAAGGATAAACAGACTGAGAAAGAAATTATGGAAATAACACCCTTCACAATAGTCATAAATAATGTAAAATACTTCTGTGTGACTCTAACCAAGCAAGTGGAAGACATGTGTGACAAGAACTTCAAATCTCTGAAAAAAGGAATTGAAGATCTTAGAATGTGGAAAGATCTCCCATGCTCATGAATTGGCAGGACTAATGTGTAAAAATGGCCATCTTGCCAAAAGCAGTCTACAGATTGAATGCAATCTCCATCAAAATTCCAACTCAATTTTTCATAGAGTTAGAAAAAGCAATTTGCAAATTCATTTGGAATAACAAAAAAAAAAAAAGGATAGCAAAAACTATCCTCAACAATAAAAGAACTTATGTGCTTATGTGGGAATCACCATCCCTGACCTCATGCAGTATTACAGGGCAATTGTTGAAAAAATCTCTACAGTATTGGTACAGAGAAAGGTAGGTATATCAATGGAATAAAATTGAAGACACAGAAATGAACACATACACATATAGTCACTTGATTTTTTCAAAGGAACTGAAACCATCCAGTGGAAATAATATAGCATTTTCAACAAATGGTGCTGGTTCAACTGGTGATCAGCATGTAGAAGAATGCAAATCAATCCATTCTTATCACCCTGTACAAAGCTTAAGTCCAAGTGGATCAAGGACCTGCACATAATACCAGATACACTCACTAATAGAAGAAAATGTGGGGAAGAGCCTCAAACACATGGGCAATGGGGAAAATTTCCTGAACAAAACACCAATGGCTTATGCTCTAAGATAAAGAATCAACAAATGGCACTCATAAAATTGTAAAGCTTCTGTAAGGCAAAAGACACTGTCATTAGGTCAAAACAGCAAACTAAAAGATTGGGAAAAGATCTTTATGAATCCTATATCCAATAGGGAGCTAATATCCAATATAAACAAAGAACTCAAGAATTTAGACACCAGAGGATCAAATAACCCTAATAAATATGGGGTACAGAGTTAAAGAAAGAATTCTTAATTGAGGAATATCGAATGGCCATGAAGCCCCAAAAGAAATGTTCAACATCCTTAGCCATCAGAGAAATGCAAATCAAAACAACTCAGATTCCATCTCCCACCAGTCAGATTGGCTCAGATCAAAAACTCAAGTGATAGCAGATGCTGGTGAGGATGTGAAGAAAGAGGAACACTCCTCCATTGTTGGTGGGATTGCAAGCTGGTCCAACCAGTCTGGAAATCAGTGTGGAGGTTTCTCAGAAAATTGGATACTGGACTTGCTGAGCACCCAGCTATAACACTCCTGGGCATATACCCAAATGATGCTCTAACATATAACAAGGACACATGCTCCCCTATGTTCATAGCAGTCTTCTTTCTAATAGCCAGAAGCTGGAAAGAACTGAGATGTCCTTCAACAGAGGAATCAATACAAAATGTATTAAAAACAATGATTTCATGAAATTCTTAGGCAGATTTTTGGAACTAGATAATGACATCCTGAGTGAGATAATCCAATCACAAAGGAACAAATATGGCATTCGCTCTCTAATAAGTGGATATTAGTCCAAAAGCTCAGAATACCCAACACATAATTCACACACCCCATGAAGCTCAAGAAGAAAGATAAAAGTGTGGATGCTTCAATACTTCTTAGAAGGGGGGACAAAATAGTCACAGGAAGAAATATGGAAACAAAGTATGTAGCAGAGATCGAAGGAAAGGCCATACAGAGACTGCCACACAAGGAGATCCACCTAACATGCAGTCACCAAACCCAGTCACTATTGGAAATGCCACGAGGCACATGCTGATTGGAACCTCATATTGCTGTCTTCTGAGAGGCTCCGCCAGAACCAGACAAATAAAGAGGTGGATGATCGCAATGAACTATTGGACTGAGAATGGCGTCTCCAATGGAGGAGCTACAGAAAGGACTGAGGTAACTTAGGGGTTTTGCAAAACAAACAGTACCAAACAGACACCCAGAGCTCCCAGGAACTAAACCACTAACCAAAGAGTACTCATGTAGTGACCCATGGCTCCAGCAGCATATGTAGCAGAGGATGGGCCTTTTAGGGTATCAGTGGGAGGAGAGGCCTTTTGTCCTGTGAAGGCTCTATGCAACAGTGTAGGGGAATGCCAGGATAGGGAGGCAGGAGGGAGTGCATGGGTGGTTGTGGGAGCACCCTCCTGGAGGGATGGGGTGGGGGTTGGATGGATGGCGGGTTTCCAGATGGGAAACCAAACAGGAAAGGGGCTAACATTTGAAGTGTAAAAAGAAAAAAAAGTTCTGTGGTTACTTAAATCTATGCTTCAGGAAGTTGAAGAGTTTAGATAATGTTTGACAATTTCATTTAGATTCAGACAGTAGAGTTAAGTAGGATCTAAGAAAGTAAACCAAATCCTGAGATGAAATAGAATACCAGGATTCTTGCAACAGCAAGGTCATGAGGCAAGCTACAAGTATTTTGTAAAGCCAGCTTATTGAGGAACCACATGAGCTGTATAAGCTAAAAAATAGGATGAGTGAGATAACGCAAGTGTTTTGATGCACAGATATTGCCCTACACCCAGAATCCAGATGCAAAGGAAAATTTATGAATTCTTCTTTTGGGTTGATCTTTCCTTGCTTTATTTCCTGTTATTACCATTAATAATAGGAATGTTGCTATTATTGAATATATGATTCAATGATGCATCATTGAATATATGAAATAAATAATTTTACCTTGATTTTTTAAAGACACATGAGACAGTTCTGAGTTTCAAAATAGATAGGACCATATACGTACAAATATTTATTAGTTTTATGTTATTTCTTTGTGTGTTGACTCGTACATGTGAATGAGGATGACATCAGAAGCAAGAAGAGATCATTATAAGTGGAGATATGTGTAGTATAATATAGGGTTTGGGGACCAAGGTGGCTTCCCAAGGAAGACCATTACCCCTTAGTCTTTAAGGTTATTGCCCTCTCCAACCACTCCTCATGTCCCGCCTCCTGACATTCCCCTACACTGGGGGTTTCCAGCCTTGGGAGGACCAAGGGCTTCTCCTTCCTTTGATGCCAGACAAGGTCATCCTTTGCTATATATGCAGCTGGAGCCATGGTTCAGTCTATGTATAGTCATTGGGAGCTCTGGTTTGTTGCCATTGTTATTCTTATGCGGTTGCAAGCCCCTTCATCTCTTTTAATCCTTTCTCTAATTCCTTCAACAGTGATCCTGTTGTCAGTTCAAAGGTTTTTGTATGCAGTCCATATATATACAGCCACCATTACCAACTCTTGAACTCTGAGTCATCTCTTCAAGATCCTAAATAACAGACACTTGAACAATGTTAGAATATTTCATGCTTTAGAGATTAGAGGTGTAATAAACACATTTGACATTATGAAATGAACATGAGATTTTACAAACCACTGTTTAACACTGTGTTTTAAAAATGATGTATCAACTCAAATCGAGCATCAAGCTGACAAGGAATAGAGTTCGGATGGTTTATGCTTATTGTCAAGATAAAGAGATTTAGAAGTATGTAAGAAAACCATTTTTTTCTCTATGGGTATTTCCAGAAAGGCTTGACCTTTACTGAAGGATATACCCTGGGTATTGGTGGCTCTTTTTTTCTGAATTTACATTCTATGCAGACAAAGAGAAACTGATAAAAGCGTAAGAGTGATATAGGTTACCATATTTTGCTGACTGTAAGTGTACTATGACCAATCTTTTTCATGATCCTTTAAATGACAAGGTCAAGTCAGTCTTTTCTTGCATTGTATTTTTTCCAGTATATTTTGCCAAAACCTTGAGATAAATAATTAATACAGGTAATATATGAGTAGTTTAAAGTGTGTGTATGTGTGTGTGTGTGTTGTTTACATGTATTTACAACTATGATTTGTCTCTAACAGTGTGTACTAGGTAATTAAAACATACATAATTATTTGAATTCTGGGGAAATATTAGCATGTTCATGATCTACTGGCATATAATTTTTGGAGACTGAGTAATGTATTCTGGAAAGATGCCAATTATTACAATACTAATTGTCTTAAGACATAGATTTTTTTAATAAGGCTATCTAAAAATATTCACCTTTGGGAAATTCAAGGGAGTAGCCAGTTCATATAAAAAGATCTGTTAGAAATAGTTCTATTATATCAAATTTCAAATTAACCTACATCACATTTTATAAAATTTTAAAACATTTTTCTTGTTTCTTATACTTGCATTCACATCCTAAGAAATGACAAAGTTTACATCAGAACTTTGAGTGTTCTTATACGATAAAGACACAAAAACATTCAGTTTTCAGAACCTTCAAAGAGAGTTACATATTCTGTTTTCCTTTCAGATGGTCAACTGCTAAATTGAACTTTAACGAATATGAAAACAATTTCCATCCTCAAGTGGACCTGAAATAAAATCTTCCTACATATATCTGAAAAATTACTCTTTTCTAGGTATGTGAAGAATCTTAACTGTTGTAAGTTACAAATTTCAAAATTCCTTTGGCAAACTATTAAAATACACTGTCTAAACTAATTTTAAATTATGATAAATATAGAGGAAGATGAGGTTATTAAAAAACAATTAAATTTAGTAGTAATTTATTCACCTTTATTTCTTCTATATCATTATTTTTCTGTATATCATCAGCCATAGAGTTATAATACTTTGGCATTTGTTGACAAATGTGTTACATTTTAGCCCTCTACCATATATTCTTTGCATGCTGACTGATTATCTGTAAATATTCAAGGTCAGATACACCTTTATGCTTTATTAGAGCATTACTTTCTAAAATACCATCTCCAGAGATCTTCTCTATGTAAAATTGTACTGTGACTTTTGATGCAAAGCCCTTAAATGCAAACAGCCAAGAGACTAATATTTAAACCATAATTTACTATTACTTTAAGACATAGCATCTGAAAATTTTTGTTATTTATTAACATTTCTACTAGCATATTGTTTCATCTTCCAGTGGAGAATAAAATATCCCCATAGTCTATACACTTATCATTTTGTCTAATTGTCTAGTCAAGAAAAATGTATACACACACACTCACACACACAGACAGAGAGAGAGAGACAGAGAGACAGAGAGACAGAGACAAAGACAGAGGCAGAGCAAGAGACAGAGACACAGAGAAACAGAGAGACAGAGACAAAGACAGAGGCAGAGCAAGAGACAGAGACAGAGAGGCACACACAGAGAGACAGAGAGAAACAGAGGGAGAGAGAGAGAAAGAGAAAAGGAGAGGTGGGAAGAAAGAGAAAACTGCAAGAGTGAGGGGGAAAGACAGAGACATACAAAGATAAGATGTGCAAGGAAGTAGTAAAGGATAAGTATGAGTATGAGGAAGAGAAGAATGCAAATTTTATGCAAGAATATTATACCATATACAGTTTCTTGACTCCAGTTCTACTGACTATGTCTTCATATGAGTGTAATCATTTTTGAAGGTATCACTTTCTTATTTATTTCTCCTTATCTGGTAACAGCACATGAAAAGAATCAGGAATGCCTAATATCACTGCCTTAACTGGTTTTATCCTGATGGGGTTCTCTGACACCCAGGAGCTACAGACTTTATGTGGAGTATTCTTCCTTGGGATGTATATGGAAGCCGTAATGAGTAACCTCATCATTATCACTCTTATCACCCTTGACCTGCATCTCCAAACACCCATGTACTTCTTCCTGAAGAATTTGTCTCTGTTAGATATCTTTTTTGTTTCTGTTCCAATCCCAAATTTCATTATTAATAGCCTAATTCACAGTAATTCTATTTCCATTCAGGGTTGTGCCTTCCAGGTTTTTCTAATGACTTCTTTCTCATCAGGAGAAGTATTTGTCCTGACTTCCATGTCTTATGACCGATATGTTGCCATTTGTTTTCCACTCAACTATGATGCCATCATGAATAATCACATCTGTGTGCTGATGGTGTGTATTTCTTGGGCCACTGGAATACTCTTTGGAGCCCTATACACAGCTGGTACATTTTCTATGCCTTTCTGTGGCTCCAATGTGATCCCACAGTTTTTCTGTGATGTTCCCTCATTGCTAAGGATTTCCTGCTCTGAAACACTTGTGGTCATTTACACAAGTCTTGGAATTGGTTTTTTTCTTGGTGTGTCTTGTTTTATCTGTGTTGTAATTTCTTACTTTTACATTTTCTCCACTGTGCTGAGGATTCCTACTTCTAAAGGTCAATCTAAAGTATTTGCTACTTGCATTCCCCACCTCACTGTTTTCACTGTTTTCCTTTTTACTGCTTGCTTTGTTTATTTGAAGCCATTCTCAAATGCACCATCAATTTCAGAGAGACTGTTTTCTGTCCTATATACTGTGTTGCCTCCAGCACTTAATCCTTTGTTATACAGCCTGAGGAACTCTGATGTAAAAAGTGCTCTGAGGAAGTTTCAGCAAAATCTTTGCTTAAGAAGGTTACTCATTTAATGCTCCAAATCATTAGCAAAATGTATGTTACATAGGTTATAGGGATGTTTTAAGATTTTTTTGTCTTTGGAAACATGGAAGTGATTATCTTTATTTATTTGATGGTTCATATCTTTTGTTTCTTATATAGAAGACAACAAAGCTACTGTGAGATGCTTAAATGTGTCCATAGGTTGAAAGCATATTCACTATTGAACTCCATGAAATTCTACATAGTTGTGAGATAGAACACTGGTAAAGCATACTAAATCTAGTGCTTTCTGGAGATTTACCCTAATCTATGATATAGCATCAGAAGAGAAGTACAGAGAATTCCCAGATAGACATGGCTGCATTTTGTAGCTGTATCAAATCTATGCATTTCTCCTTGTTGAATGTCTAGGAACTTTCCACCTCTGTGTCAAGTCACATGCTTTTCCTCTGACACTATAAAGAGTCTTTGGAACACATTTTAATTATAGCAGAAATAACTTTGATTGAATTATCTTGATTTAATCATTACTGTCTTCTATGGAATACTATTCTTACTGTTTATCATATTCTTCGAACTCTGTTTTATTAAACTGAGCTTTACATCTACAAAATAATTCATTTTTAATGAAATTTCTATGATTCCATACTTACTTCTATGAATGTTAAGTGGTCCTATAGTCACTTTGACAAACTATTACTCTCAGGGAGTTATGTAGAGATAAGGTCAATGACAAGTGATCTCATTATTCTATCTTATCTTTGTCCTGTACATAATGAGACAAAGCATCTATAAGAAAATATAATGACCTTACCTTTCACCATATGTTTTGATGTCATTATATCAAATGATCCCTTAACCATAATTATTGTAAAATTCTGTAAGTCCTCCACCAAATGACCAATGTAACCACTTTCCGTTGATGAGACTTTACCATTAAGCACACATAAGAAAATTTTGTATTCACTGTCCTGACTCATGATTTCAATGACTGGTTAATTCAATTTCGGTGCAATCTAGGCACCTGTTTTTAACAAAAGAGGAGACAAAAAAATCTTATTACCTTATTAGACTGTAAATATTTCTCAATCAATGATTGCCAACACACACACACACACACACACACACACACACACACACACACACACACACGCACATGGCATGTCTTTGCATGGTTCTTTTTTCCAAGGTTACTGATTCCTTCATGTGTTCAATTCTCACATGCTCTTAGTTCTTAAATAAATTTTGCTCACTGAAATCTGTGTCCTTCTATAAATTATGTCATCATTGAAATCATGAATTGAGAAAATATATTGGACTTTAGCTTTAACAATTCTGATAATAAAATAATCTGTGTACAGAAAAAATGTAAACAGTTTACTACTAAAGGAGCAGCCATCCATTGTAAGAGGAAAGGACATAGGCTAGCAGAACAATGCGAACTAAAATTAAGTAAGCAAACAAACAAAAAATAATGGGGCTCTATGCCAATGCAAAAGAGATCATAAAACTATAAGGGAAATACATTTTTATCACTATAGATATGAAATGAAGAAGCATTAAAGTAGTATCAGACTTCTTCCCATTGTAAGGAAGTGTAATCCTAAAGAATTAAACTGAACTTTCCTAAATTAATAAGTAACAAGAAAATAAAACAAGTATATCTCAGTTGTACTCTATGCATACATATAACTCCAACTATTCTCTTACTATGCTAATACTTGAATGGATGCAAATAAAAGATACATAGTTAAGTGAGTACTGAAAAATACAATTACTTATATGTCTCAAGTGATAGTCAGAAGTATCTGTTGATATTTGCAGACACATTAATCAGATTATTACAAAAAAGTTTCCCCTACTAGGACTACAGAAAGCCACCAAAGTGGCAAAAAGCCACCAAAAGAAAGTGTTGACCTCTCCAATCACTACAGAGTGATAATGATCTAGTACTTATTTCAAAGATGACCAAGTCTGTATGTACAGTTCTAGGAATAAGATATTGAATACAATTTCCACTTGCATTTCACAATCCTTATGCAATAGTAAAAGATGAAATAACAGTAATATAGATTTAGTCAAAGTTTGTAAGGATACCTATGAAAAATGGCTACATTTATTTCTCATCCCATTGAGAATTAGAATTCAATACTAAGCTCAAGCCCTATATGAAATATTACATGGAAGACTGTTTTTAATATAAGATTTCATGACAGGCATTAAGAATTTTTGGATGACACAATACATAGTAAATGTAGCTTACTCCCAACAAACCTATGGAATTGTGACAAGTTTATATGCCCCTCTCAAGGATGGTGTACAAAACTGATGAGTGATGGGAATTTTGTCCTTCATGAAAATTCTAAAGAAAGACCCACAGATAATCAGGGATCTTGGTGAAAGGGACCTTACCGGTTAGCCTTGAACCCCTCACCCTATGACTATTAAATTATTAGAAATATCTTCGGTCATACATGTGTGATAAGATGAGTGGTGCATAGCCAGAAAATCCCTCTAAAGGGCCCAAGGACAGCACTTACAACTGTGAACCAGTAGAAGACATCTTTATGAGACAAAAATAAATATTACCACAATGATTGGTGCCACAGACATTCTAAAACATGAATTGCTCTGGATCTTCTCGATTATTCACTATTGGATGATAAATAGGAATGAGACAGTAAGAGATTTCATGTTCCTGAAGTAATGAAATTACCTCATGCCAAAATCAATGAACCTCAAATGTTATGTCTTGCTTCTATATTTATTTCCTTTATATTATGAATAAAATGTCTGTTTCAATTTTAAGAGTGTGTTATATCTCATCAAATTTATCTGATTGATAGTTTTGTTCCAATCTACATCATTATACTAGGATCACATACCTAGGTACCTCCCATGTAGAATGGAGTAAATAGCATACTAGGGATCAATATGGGAATTTTAAATATACTCTACGAAGACCTAACAGCAGAAGGAGAGGTATTCTAATACTTAAATATCTAACTTGAAATGCTGCACTCATGTGATACATTTTCAAGCCAAAAGTACAGAAAAACTTGCTAGAAAAGGAATTTGAGTTTTTTTCTTCCTATTTTCATTGACTTAATCAATTTGTATTGCTTTACATCATGTGTTCTTATGTAATTCCTGTTAAAATATTTTTATCAAAAGGACACTATAGTTGTCATAGTGGCACCATAAGAATGTTTTGATGCATTTACCCATATAATCTTCAAGAATTACAGAATTTTAGCTATATTGATGCTTAATGAGATGTATTTAACATGTATTTAATGGTTCCTAGAAGGATCAATAAAGAATTAAAAATTTTTAAAAGCTGATAAAGTTATAATCAAATCTAAATTTTTACATTTATCTGATATCATACCTGGGTTTTCTCAATGGATTGATGAGGAACAGATAACTGTTCTGCTTGTACTTCTATTCTTGCTTTTGCTTTGAATTCTGTCTTGTAAACATAGAAACTTGTTTTTTGACATCTAGAGTGTAGTGGCAATTACAACAAAAAATGATGTCACTATAAGGTATCTTATGAGATATCTATTCAGAGATGTCTGGACCTTAAAGGGAGTCTCCTTTAACATAAATTAATAACCTTGGGCAGAAAGTTTTTGATAGCTTTTAGAAAGGAACTATAACCTACATTCACAGGAAAGAGGTTAGAGAAATGAAGGATAATCAGGATGTTTCAAGTTCCCTAAGATATTTTTGGTATGACTGCTTTTTGGGAGCATTAATACATGTGTTTTAGAATAAAGAGGAAGGCTCAAGAATTGTATACGAAAGGAAGACAATCACATAAAAATTAGAAATTATTAGATCTTAGGATATATTCTGTTCAGTTAACACCCATCTGAAGCTGCCTCTCTTCCCTCCCCCCGCCGATGACTCTTTTGACTCTGTGAGCCTCTAATTCTCAGTTGAGAAGCCTATTTCCAATCACTGCGATAAAGTCTTTAAAATCCCTGATAAACTTCCAGTGATGTTAACTTTTCTAATTTACTTATGCACGTAGTCTTATTGTCTTTCTAGGAAATGTAACCTAATATACAGTGATATGACCTCATGAAAACATTTCTGAGGACAATTGCCATCCAGTGATCACGCTACATTTGCTCCTGCTTTTTGTAGTCACAATCTGGCCCTGGGCCTCTACTGATTCTCTCTAGTTTGGGAAATACTCATGTCTAAACTGCTAAAGAAACTATGTACTAAACCGGTAACTTAATTTGGACATTTTGAGTATGATTTCATTGATTGTAACAGTTATGATAAAAGGTAGTTGTCTACCTTCAGGGTACTAGTTGTGACATTGGCCATATGTCCAAGAGGAAAGAAGAAAGTATAGGAAAACTAGTTCTCCTATTTATCAGTAACCACATGACATGAAAAACTCCAAAATGGTACTTATCAATCTCACCCAACCATGGAATCTCCAACCATATGACATTAATGTAATTGTCAATCACTTCTTTCTGAACAATGAATTTAATCAAAGTATCTGGTAATCTGATATATATATATATATATATATACATATATATATATATATATATATATATATATAATTTGACCCTACTGATAAGGCCTCCTACCCGTGCCCATTTACTACAATGCCCACCTTTTGAAAATTACTTCTTTACTCATGGGTTCCATTACCATTTCATCTCATTTTTATTGCATATTTTATTTATTTACATATCATCTCTTTCTAAACCTTTATTTCTGCTTTTTAGTAAACTCTATCTAGCAAAATCCATCTCTTTTTTCCAACACACCTATTCTCTACCAACCAAATTAAAACTAATATGAAAATTCAACATAGACATTCTATCTCATACTAACACTTAACTACTTAATAACAATTTTGATTCTTATAAGGCCCCTCTTTAGTTTGTCTAATACTCATTTTATCCACATCAATATGCAGCATAACACACAAACTTATGTAGACAATGCCATCATGGTGCACAAAGACAGTGAAACCTTTAGACACTATGAAATAGGGAGACCTCCTAAACCAAATATGCACCAGTTCAAAGGAAATCAGCCAAAGAGAATATATAACACAAATCCTCTGTTTCTTTATCATAAAATCATCACCCTGTTTTTCATGTGAAAAGAGGCTAGAAAATCATATATCTAGATAGCTGCTGCTAATGCCGTGCCTACGTGCAACCTCAAGAGCCCATGCATGGGGAGTTCACTGGCCCTAGGGTATATCTATTATGATTTTACTAAACATTCAGAATTTCAAGCTTTTATTTCAATTCATCTCTCTGTACCCATATACTACTATAGTCTCAGTTCTCATTAGAAAACTTTCTTTGTGTGGTGGTAGTTTTTAACAAAGAAACTCACACCTGGTGAAATTGCAAAGAATATCTTTAGGACATCTGTATAACATCTCCCAAACATTGGAGAAAATAATAGAAGGGGACTAAGAGGATTGTGGGATCTAGATCCAAGCTATATTTAAAATAAACACTATCATCTGAACATTACAAGACTGTTTTATTCAAGAAATCAAAGTAGCTATTGTTGTTTACATAAGATCTGTATAAAATTAAGCCAGTCAATAATCCCTCATGGAAGATATAGGTGCTTGTGAAGATATTCTTTCCCTGATATGAGGAAGAGTAGAGAGTATATGGATTCGAGGAAGAGAAAGAGTCAGTTTTCTTTAATCACATGACACCTGGTAGAGCAATAGTATCACAGTGAATGTATTCATACCCTTGAGTACATGCACAAAATTGATTTAGCGGGGTGTAAAATTATCCAGAAGACAGAAGGTAGGAGAAAGTTGTAGAAGAGGAGTGGGAGCTGGAAGGCGTGAGGGAGTCTGGCATGAATTTGATCTAAGCACATTGTCTTTTGTAATATTAATTTTTTTACAAAAATAAAATATTCAATTCCACAGCACCCTGTATCCAAATCCATTGGGGAAAGAGCTGAACTACCAGAAATGGAGAAAATCCCAAGACCTCAGGATAGACCACTACTTCTGCCTACTTCTGCCCACATTCCCAGAACAAGAGGAAAGTGCATAGTGTTTCTGGATACAGGAATATAGGAGCAGTTAGTAGCAGGAAGTGGCTGGTTTCTGGCTGTGCCCAGAACTGAACGGAAGCACTACCAAAGCTCTCTGCACCCAAATCCCATGGGGAAGGGAGAGCTGAACCCTCAGAAGTACAGATACCTCTAAGAACCCAGAGGAGAAAAATACTTTCTCCACATTCCTGACCCAAAGGAAATCATCTAGTGCCATCTGTGCCCCCTGGGCATAGGAACTTAGGAGCAGTCACGGGCAGGACCCTTCGGGTTGCTACCTGCATCTAGAGATTAAAGCAAGTAGCCAGGAGCACCAACACACCTGAGAACGGAGCTCTCTGCTCCCAGATTTGGCTGAAAGAAAACAGGCCTACAGGAATGCTGACAAACAGGCTGAAAGGAGACAAGCCAATTTCAAAACAGGCAAGACAAGCCAACACCAGAGATAACCTAATGGCAAGGGAAAAACACAGGAAATTAAGCAATAGAAACTAAGATTACTTGGCACCATCAGAGCCCAGTTCTCCCACCAAAGCAAATACTGGATATCCAAACACACTGGAAAAGCAAGATTTAGATTTAAAATCAAATTTTATAATGATGATGTAGGACTTTAAGAAGGAGATAAATAACTTCCTTAAAGAAATACAGGACAACACATGTAAATAAATAGAAGCCCTTAAAGAGAAAACATAAAAATCCCTTAAATGATCCCTTAAAGTATTACAGGAAAAAGCAAACAAACAAGTAAGGTCAATGGACAAAATCAGACAGGATTTAAAAATAGAAATAGAAACAATAAAGAAAGCACAGTGGGAGACAAACCTGGAGATAGAAAACTTAGGAAAGAGATCAAGAGTCATAGATCCTGAGCATCACCAACAGCAAACAATAGATAGAAGAGAGAATCTCTTGGGCAGAAGATACCATAGAAAACATTGACATAACCATCAAAGATATTGTAAAATGCTAAAAAGGTCCTAGCACAAAACATCCAGGAAATCCAGGACACAATGAGAAGACCACACCTAAAGATAATAGGTATAGAAGAGAGTGAAGACTTCCAAATTAAAGGACAAGTAAATATCTTCAATGAAATTATACAAGAAAGCTTCCCTAAGAGGAGCCCATAAATATACAAGATGCCTATAGAACCCAAATAGATTATAGCAGAAAATAAATTCCTCCTGTCTCATAATAATCAAAGTACCAAATGCACAAAACCAAGAAAGAATTTTAAAAGCCATAATGGAAAAGTTCAAGAAACATATAAAGGCAGACCTATCAAAATTACACCAGACTTCTCACCAGAGACTATAAAAGACCGAAGATCCTGGGCAGATGTGTTACAGACCCCAAGAGAACACAAATGCCAGCCCCATGTCCAGCAAAATTCTCAATTAACAAAGATAGAGAAACTAAGATATTCCATGACAAAACCAAATTTACACAATATATTTATACAAATCCAGCCCCACAAAGGATAACAGATGGAAACTCCATTACAAGCAGGGAAACTACACCCTAGAAAAAGCAAGAAAGTAATCTCCTTGCAATGATAGCAAAAGAAGATAATTCCACAAACATAATTCCACCTCTACCAACAAAAATAGCAGGAAGTAACAATCACTATTCCTTTTATCTCTTAACATCAATGGACTCAAATCCTCAATAAAAAGACATAGACTAGCATACAGGATCTGTAAAGAGGATCCAGCATTTTTCTGTATAGAGGAAACCCATCTCAGAGACAAAGACAGACACTAGCTGAAAATAAAAAGTTGGAAAACAACTTTACAAACATATGGTTGGAAGAAACAAGCTGGAGTAGCCATTCTAATATAGAATAAATTCGACTTTCAACCAAAAGTTATCAAAAAAGATAAGGGAGAAAGGACACAGCATATTCTTCAAAAGAATAAGTCCACCAAAATGAACTCTCAATCCATAATATCTATGCTCTGAATAGAAGGATACCTACATTCATAAAAGATACATTACTAAATCTTAAAGCACTCATTGTACCTCAGAATAATAGTAGGATATTACAACACCCAACTCTCATCAATGGACAGAACAAGGAAACAGAAATTAAACAGAGGCATAGAGAAACTAACAGAAGTTATGAACCAAATGGACTTAACAGATATTTATAGAACATTTCAACCTAAAACAAAAGAGTATACCTTCTACTCAGCACCTCACAGTGCCTTCTCCAAAGTTGACCATATAATCAATAACAAAATGGACTTCAAGATATACAAGAAGATTGAAATAATCCCTGGCATTCTATCAGATCACCACAGAATAACATGACATTCAATAACAACAAAAACAACAGAAAGCCCAAATATAGATGGAAGTTTAACAATGCTATACTACCATATAATCAATAACAAAATGGGCTTCAAGATATACAAGAAGATTGAAATAATTCCTGGCATTCTCTCAGATCACTACAGACTAAAAATGGCATTCAATAGCAAATAAAAACAACAGAAAGCCCACATATACATGGAAGCTTAACAATGCTATACTAAATGATAACTTGGTAAGGAAGAAATAAAGAATGAAATTAAAGTCTTTTTGAATTTAATGAAAATTAAGCACAACATACCCAAACTTATGGGACATGATGAAAGTAGTACTAAATCGAAAACTCATAGCTCTGAGTGCCCAAAATAAACAGGAGAGAGCATATATTAGCAAACTTGACAGCACACCCTAAAAATCTCTGGAACAAAAAAGAAGCAAAGACACCCAAGAAGAGTAGAAGTCAGGAAATAATGAAACCAGGGCTGAAATCAACCAAGTAGAAAAAAGACATATAGAAAGAATCACAGTGCCATGAACTTCTTTGAAAAAATCAACAAAATAAATAAACCCTTAGCCAGACTAATGAAAGGACAAAGAGATAGTATCTAAATTAACAACATCAGAAAAGAAAAAGGAGATATAACAACAAAACCTGAGGAAATTCAAGAAATCATCAGATCCTACTAAAGCCCATATATTTAACAAAACTGGGAAAATCTGGAGGAAATGGAAAATTTTCTCTACAAATACCAGGTACCAAAAGTTAAACCAGGATCACATAAAACCATCTAAACCACTCCATAACTCCTAAAGAAATAAAAGCTGTTAATAAAAAGTCACCCCGATCAAAAAGAGTCCAGAACCATATGGGTTTAGTGCAGAATTCTATCAGACCTTCATACAAGACCTTACACATTAATACTGTCCAAACTGTTCCACAAAAATAGAAACAGACAGGGCACTACCAAATTCCTTCTATGAAGCCACAATTTCTCGTATACCAAAAACCACACAAAGACCCAACAAAGAAAGAGAACTTCAGACAAATTTCCTTATGAATATTGACACAAAAATACAATAAAATTCTCACAAAAGCAAATCCAAGAACACATCAAAATGATCATCCTTTTCATGATCCAGTAGACTTATCCCAGGGATGCAGGGATGGTTGAACATATGGAAATTTATCAACGTCATCTACTGTATAAACAAACTGAAGGAAAAACACATGATCATTTCATTAGATGCTGGGAAAAGCATTTAACAAAATTCAACATACTATCATGATAAAAAGTGTTGGAAACATCAGAATTCAAGACCCATACTGAAACATAGTAAACAATGTACATCAAACCAGTAGCTAACATTGAATTAAATGGAGAGAATTTAAAATAATCCCAATTAAATCAGGTACTGGACAAAATTGCCCAATCTCTCCCTACTTATTAAATATCGTACTAAATTCCTAGCCAGGACAATCAGACAAACAGAATGAGGTCAAAGGGATGCATATTGAAAAGAAGATGTCAAAATATCACTATCTGTAGAAATGCAGCATAGTTAAGGACCTAAAAAGTTCTACTCAGAGAAATACTAGGCCTGAAAAACAACTTCAGCAAAGTGGCTGGATATAAAATTAATTCAAACAAATCAGTAAGCCCACCCAAAGGAAAAAATGTTTAATTAAGAAATTAGGGAAATGACAATCTTCACAATAGTCCAAAATAATATAAAAATACCTTTGAGGTGACCATAACCAAGCAAAGTGAAAAATCTGTATGGTGAAATGTCAAGTCTATGCAGAAAGAAATTGAGGAAGATCTTAGAAGATAGGACTCCCATGCTCATGGATTGGCAGGATTAATATAGTAAAAATGGCCATTTTGCCAAAAAGCAATCAATAAATTCAATAAGTCCCATCAAAATCCTAACTCAATTCTTCATAGAGTTAGAAAGTAATTTTCAAATTCATTTGGAATAAAAATAAATCCCAGGATAGTGAAAAATATCCTCAACAACAAAAGAAATTCTAGGAATCAATATCCCTGACATTAAACAGTATTACAGAGCAGTAGTGTTAAAAATTGTATGGATATTGGTACTGAGACAGACAAGAGACTAGGATATAGAATGAAGACCCAGAATGAAGCCATGACCTATATCACGTAATCTTTGGACAAAGGGCATAGAACATTCCAATGGAAAAAAGATGGCATTTTCAATAAAATGGTGCTGGTTCAACTGAGGTCAGCATGTAGAAGAACGAAAATCTATCCATTCTTATCAACCTGTACTTAAGCTTAAGACCAAGTGGATCATGGACCCCACATAAAACCAGACACCTCAAAAAATAGAAGAAACAGTGGGGAAGAGTTATGATCACATGGGTACCCTGGAGATTTTCCTGAATAAAATACCAACGGCTTACACTCTAAGATCAGGAATTGACACATGGTACCTCATAAAATTGCAAAGCTTCTGTTAGGTAAAGGACACTGTCATTAGGACAAAATGGCAATCAACTGATTAGGAAAATATCTTTACCAATCCTACATCTGATCGAGGGCTAATGTCCAAAATATACAAATAACTCAAGAAGTTAGACTGCAGAGAACCAGATAACTCTTTTAAAAATGGGGTACAGAGTTAAACAAAGAATTCTCAGCTGATAAATATTGAAAGGTCAAGAAGTACCTAAAGAAATGCTCAATATCCTTAGTGATCAGGAAAATGCAAATCAAAAGAACCCTGACATTCCACCTTACACCATTTAAAATGGCTAAGATCAAAAGTTCAGGTAACAACAGATACTAGTAAGGATATGGAGAAAAAGGAACACTCCTCCATTGTTGGTGGCTTTGAAAACTGGTACAACTACTCTGGAAATCAGTCATGAGGTTCCTCAGAAATTTGGGCATTGCACTGAGGACCCAGTTATATACCTGGGCATATACCCAAAAGATGCTCCAACATACAACAAAGACACATGCTCTATTATGTTCACAAATAGTCTTATTTATACAGCTAATAGCTAGAAAGCACCCAGGTGCCGTTCAACAGAAGAATGGATACAGAAATGTGACACACCCACACAATGGCCACTACATTCTGTTATCAAAACAATGACTTTATGAAATTCATAGGCAAATGGATTGAACTAGAAAATATCACCCTGAGTGAGGTAAAACCAATCACAAAGAACACACATGGTACACATCACTGATAAGTGGATATTAGCCTAAAAGCTCGAATTACCCAAGATACAATAAATAGACTACAAGAAGGTCAAGAAGAATACCAAAGTGTGAATGTTTACCCTTCTTAAAAGGGGGGAACAAAATAAACTATAGGGCAGGATATGGAAGCAAAGTCTTGAAACAGAGTCTGAAGGCATGGCCATTCAGAGCCTTCCCTACATGTGACCTATATATATATATATATATATATATGTGTGTGTGTGTGTGTGTGTGTGTGTGTGTGTGTGTGTGTGTGTGTGTATACACATATATATATATACACACATATATACACACATATATGTATATACAGAAACTGATATAGATGTCTCCTGAGAAATGTCACAGCCAGAGCAAGCATGTGAAATACAGAGGGCAAATGCCAGCAGTAAACCATTGAACTAGAATGGGACTTGGTTGGAGGAATTAGTGAAAGGATTGAAAGAGCTTGCAGCCCCATAAGAACATCAATTTCAACTAACCAGAGCTCCCAGGACTAAACCACTTCTCAAAGAGTATACATGAACTGACCCATGGCTCCATCTGTATGAGTAGTGAGGATGGCCTTTGTTGGGGCCCTTAGGAAGGAGAGCCCTGTCCTGCCAAGGTTGGACCTCCAGTGTAAGGAATGTTGGGGGGATGATAAGGAGGAAAAACTTTTAGAAGAAGGAGGGAGAATTTGTAGGGGGGCTTATGAACAAGAAACCAGGAATGGGAATAACATTTGATATGTAAATAAAAATATACAGTAAAAATAAAATACATGCCAAGCAACCAGAGCTTCCAGGGACTAAGCCACTACCTAAAGACTATACATGGACTGACCCTGGACTCTGACCTCATAGGTAGCAATGAATATCCTAGTAAGAGCACCAGTGGAAGGGGAAGCCCTGGGTCCTGCTAAGACTGAACCCCCAGTGAACTAGACTGT